>NW_019734987.1:76694-95300 GCF_002891405.2 Cryptotermes secundus | reverse complement strand
AACAATGTGTTTTTTAAATGTTAAATTTTAGATTGGGTTCAGTGTGGCAGCAACGTAAGAGTATACACCTGATGATGGCCGTTAGAGGCCAAAACATGTAGTGTACAAGAGAGCAAGATCAAAGACATATAATATATATCATTTGCACTTGGGACGGAGTTTGTATCATTTAAAATTGTGGGAATCGACAAGCAGATCCAACGTCAGGTCAGTTGCTGGGTGTATAATCCACACAAAAATAAGTTTCTATCTACATAATTTGGCATTTAGAGTATTTATTTCCTTTATAAAAACACTGATGAAAAAATCACATACCTTGTTTTGATCCACCCAATACAGATAAAAGCCATTTTTGTCAACTCGTAGAGTAACAGGAGTTCCAACTCCTGAATCCTGAAACAAATAAAACAGACCATTGAAAATTTCAAAATTATTATTTAGTAAATATAAAATTGTGTGCGAACCTTATGTTTAAATATAACAAGGCTTTTCAGGGCAATCTTCTATCACAGGCTTCCAGTCCAACAAATCTTGTGCTGTATTTATGGTTCTCACAGTGATGACTTTGAGGAGTACAATCTTTTGGTATGTAAAGCTGTGTAGCATTGTGGAATTTCACCAATATTTTGGAGGTACATACTGCCACCATCTTCAGGGCCAAAAAGTATGCCAAGCAAATAGCCACCAAGAATAGACTGGCTTACAACTTCAACCTTGAAGAAGGAGGCAGTATGTTCAAACAGTGAACTTCTGTAGAGTACATGGCATTATATCACAGCAGACAGCACTCTTCAACGGTTGTGTTTTTAATGTTGATTTTAATCAATATAAATTTATAATTAAGAAACAAAATACAATTTAACTCATGCTGGGCTTGGGCATAAATGGTCATACAAGTGCACACTACTCAACTAAGGTTCTTCAATTGTTTCCAGGTGTAAATGTGGTATAGTATGTTGCAGATGACACTGATGTAATATTCTATGGATTTCCTTATTCCCTGTTGGTCATTGTTGAAACAAAGCTTAAATAAAGACTTCTCTATTTTGGGATATATTGCCCTGTAGTCCACTGAACCATGTTAGGTGGGTCCCTGTCACCACAGCATGGTGCATCCTCAGGTTGCGGATGGAGGGGACGCCCTCCAGTTTTGGAGGGAAGCTGCGAATATATTGAATAAGCAGCCGCGGACAGCCGACAAGGGGTGGCCCTCCAGCTTGGGGGTTGGGCGTGGGGCTAACAACTCCTCACCATAAAAAAGCAGTATGTTACAAAAATGAACACAAAGCCTTCGACCTGGACTGATTCCTTGGATAAACAATCTAAGCTGTGGTTCTGTATGGGTGTGAAACTTGGTCTCTGACATTAAGGGAGGAACATAGACCGAGGGTGTTTAACAAGATGTTGAGGAGAATATTTGGACCAAAGAGAGATGAAGTCACAGGAGTTTGGAGAAAACTGCATAATGAGGAGCTTCATAACTTGTACTCTTCTCCAAGTATAATTAGAATGATCAAGTCAAGGAGGATGAGGTGGGCAGATCATGTAGCAGGAATGGGGGAGATGAATGTGTATAGGATATTGGTGAGAAAGCCAGAAGGAATGAGACCACACGGAAGACCAAGGTGTAGGTGGGTGGACAATATTAGAATGGATCTTAGAGAGATAGGATGGGATGGTATGGATTGGATAGATCAGGCTCAGGATAGGGACCAGTGGAGGGCTCTTCTGAACACGGTGATGAACCTTCGGGTTCCATAAAAGGCTGGGAAATTCTTGAGTAGCTGCAGAATTGGTGGCTCCTCAAGAAGGGCTCAGCTCCATGATTAAGTAAGTAGTCCACTGAAACAGTCAACATTTCAGAGGAACATGTCACCACCATCTTCAAGGCTGAGGAGTACGCCAAGCAAGAAAGTGCTGCTTGCTGCCTGCTTCATGCTGGTTTATTGCTACCCTTACTCTTCAACACTGAAGATGGAGGTGACATGTTCCTCCACAACATCTGTTGACTTTCAATAGACTACATAGCATTGTACACCAGAAGGCATAACTATTCATAACCACCACTGTGAGAACCTCAAATTCTACAGAGCTCAAATTGGTTACTATTACTTTTTCCTCACATGCTACAACTTAATTTCCTGCTGAAAAAATTTCAGATGTAATGAAAATAATTAATAAGAACATAGTCACATTACTGATAATACTTTAATTGAACACTCTTCAAAATTTAAACACTGTAAGAAATTACTGTTGTAATTAATTATCAAAACTGCTATGGTACATTCTAGGCTGTGTTGGATAAAATACTCAAGCGCTACTGTCTTTTATTCTTAAACCTGAAAGGAAGTAGTCATTAGCATGAAAATAAGCATGAAGCAAGTGCATAGGTTCTTTGATTATTACGATTCAAGGAAAACGGGTGATTACACCGCATGAAATGCAAAATTCTGGCATATAAAAACACCTGAGATTACTGCAGTCTTTAACATGCATGCTGTAATTCATGTTACTAGCTGGCTGTATTATGTCCTGCACATTATGATTAGAGCACAAACAGCAGTACTGACTATCAAGATTCTGCATTACATAAGCATGCCCTTGCTACAAAATCTGCACTGCAATTTGAGGAACAAGTTTTGTTGTGTGTAGTGGTTTTTGCACTTAATGCCTCTAGGTTCTTGACCTCATGCATATCACTTTTTCGAAGCTCAGAACGTGTTTCATTACCATAGTTCTTTACAGCTGAAATTGTTCAAAGGTTATAAACTCAATGTTTTCATGGCCCTGTGCTTTCATGGTGGGGGGAAAGAAACTGACTTGGACTCAGATCCTTCCACGTAATAATAAAATTAACAATCTTCCCAGGTTTTCTTCCCTAAAATGAATAACCTCTGTATTACAAAAGGTTAATTAATTCCGTCAAGTGTGACTGATGGTTTTTTCTTTTTAATCCTTTATCCTTTACATTTTAACATTTTTAAACATACTAACTGTAAGAAATATTCTAACATGTTGGTACAAGCTTCTGTAGTGGTTAAAAAACATTAGATTTGTACATTGTATTTTGATGATATCGTATGTACATAATAATATTCATAACACATATTGTAATAGTGATTTCTAATTGTACTGATATCCTTCTGAAGATGGCCTATAGGACCAAAACATGTAAAGGATAAAAGATAAAAAAGAAAACAAACATCAGTCACACTCAACAGAATTAATTAACTTTTGTAATATTGTTAGTGTGACGGAGCAGAATGAAACAAATCAAACTTTTGTATTTACACAAATTTGCTCTTATTGCCAGTTTCTGAGGTACAGAGCTTGAAATAAATACAGAACAAGTCATATACTGTACATAGATGTATGTACATACATAGATACTGGAAATTCTCTTCCATCATAAATTTTCCATCCTTGTTCCAAAAGGAACAATATTTGTATAGACTAGACAATGATATTGCACACCAAATAACTGCAAAGTCACTAACATAAAATACAGAGAATGGTCTGTAAGTGTTGCAGCTAGCATGATAGAACAGCAAATTACAATAACCAAGGTCACTCGCAAGAGAGAGGGAGATGCTAATGGCCTTGAATGTTGATTTCACAGGCTAAAATTCTGTCTGAAACATAAAAGACCTATTCTTCACTTCTCCCTTCCTCATTATTAATTTAGAACTGACCTTACATTATCAGACATTCAAGAACATGGGGAGGGGGGGATTCACAATAAAAGCCGTTTATAACAGAAACCCAATGGCCCAAAACCGTTCTGTGTTAGGTTGATTTTTACTATATAAAAAGATAATTTTGTAAGATATACTCCAAGTAGAAATTTTGGCCAAAATTAGGTACAGAATTCAAGCTAATATATTGTTAATGCTGCTGAGCTTACTTATAGAACTGAGCCCTTCTTGAGGATAAGCAAAATCTGCAGCTACACAATTTCCCAGCATTTTATGGAACCCGAAGGTTCACAACCGTGTTCACAAGAGCCCTCCACTGGTCCCTATCCTGAGCCCCATCTGTCCAATCCATACAATCCCATCCTATCTCTCTAACATCCATTATAATATTATCCACCAACCTAGGCCTTGGTCTTCCCAGTGCTCTTTCCTTCTGGCTTTCCCACCAATATCCTATATGCATTCCCCTTCTCTCCCATTCGTGCTACATGCCCTGTCCACCTCATCCTCCTTAACCTGATTATTCTAATCATACTTGGAGAAGGGTACAAGTAAGGAGATACAGAATAGACAAAAAATTTTGAGAATCATTGTACAATACCAGCAAATGACCATGCAAACATTCGTAAGCAGACATGCACAGTCACATTTAACATGATATTAATCTAAATTACATGTGCACACTCCTATTCACTTTCTTTTCTTCTCTCTGGGGCAAAAAGAGAGAGGGAAAAAATCTTCCAGAGCTTCCTTACGAATTTTCATCAACTACATCTGTTGTGAGCTACAATCCCATGTGATCATTGCAACAGGAAATATATAATTCAATGTTAGACTGTTCTGAGATATATATGTTTTACAGATCAGTTTCACTGCAATTTGCCAGCCTAATTATCTCTCTCTCTCTCTCTCACTCACACACACACACAAGGAATATGTAATATACTCCACCCACTGTATGGACAAGGATGAGTCATCATTAGTTAATGACAAAGACCAGACCTTTATGTCACCACTACAAGGCTACAAATTTCTTTTTTTTTTTTAACATACTTCCAGTATCCATACACCCATACACCCAAGAAAAAGTCAGACGTACTTAAACAGGGCTTTTCATACTTAAGGCTGCTTACACAAGGTATGGCATACCCTGCTTCATACAGTATGTGGACTTTGCAAGTGACTTCCAAGTCACTATTTACCAAAAGGTTTCCAAATCAAAACAGCTTAGTCAGAAGGCTTACTACTAGGCAGATGGCCTGGATAAATCCAAAGAGGGAAAGAGATTTTTCTCACCACCATGTTCCATCTGGCTCTGGGACTCGCCCAGCCTTCAATCTGACTGCTACTGGCATCAGTTTGCCCATAGTAAAGCAGTTGGAGTAAAACCCTGACCACTCACTCCCATATAGTGCTGCAAACAGCAGCCTTCCAAGCCAAAATTACATGTTTATTTTTCGCAAACTGAGCTAAATAATCAGCCCATTTCAATCTTCTTAAATTCTGCCTAAAGTAATAGAAATCAAGTAGGTTAGTACATCTGTTAATACATGACCTGCCATCTGGTGCAGCCTAACTGACTACAAGCCAGGGACCAGCTATTCTAAGATTGTCGTGATTTATCTTAGTTCCTGCAAGTGAATGCCACAATGTTTTCTAAAAACGCTGACCACATTCCATATTTCTCACGATTCATTATTTGTAATCAAAGCACCATAAGTTATCTGACTCAACACTACATAACATTAGCAGGTGATAATTCAACATAAAATAATCAAACAAAGCAGCAAACACAATAAAGAACGAGTGTATAAATCACAAGTTTCTCACAACATAATTTGCCCCATCCTCATACTTATTTGGTTACTTGAGGTCCACATGTTTTCCCATAGGAACATCGGTATTCACTTGAACATAAAAATCAAAATAATCTTTTTCAATATTCGCACTAATATAAAATTTACAGAAGAAAATTGAACTCAAAAAAGAAATGTTAAAAAAACTCCATGGTCTGTAGTCCGAAAGTCAGTGACCGAGCGACCACTGCTTGTCGGCGAAGTTAGTGCCAACTTCTGCGGATAGAGGGTGTCACGTGGTCAGCTCAATAGATCCCCACGGCCGTTAATTTTGGTTTTCTACACCGGAGCCGCTATTTCCTTGAAATAGCTACTCAATTATCCTCATGAGGCTGAGTGGACCCCGTTCCAGACCCACTACTTCTCAGAAAATCGAACCCGGACCTCTGGATCTGTAGCCAGGAACTCTGACCACTAGACCACAGAGGCAGTAAAAAGAAACGTTTAATGGAATTAAAATTCACTTATTACAACAAGTGGTTTCAATTCTCATACCCATAACAGAATGTATCAAAATAAAAATCTCTAGTATAACAGGAAATTTCTGTCATCTGAAGCAAGTAAAACTAGGATTTTGGAATACCAGCTGTCTGTGTATTCCTTTGGAACTTCTCAAAGCAATTATACCCCCATACAGTCAAACAGACCTCCTGCTTTATGCTCTGAGCTTCCAATTCGAACTGCACACCTTAACTGGACTTTAATTTGTTTCCCCAGTCCTTCCTTCTAAATACACAAGCTTGAAATAAGTCAGAGCCATATTCTAACTCATCATGTATAAACATCCTCTCATTTCTTATTTGAAGCTCCATAATCTCTAATTTAGTACAGCACAGTTTACAGGCTAAGAAAATAAAGTTTATACTACAAATATCACACAATATACTTAAAGAATCTTAACCCGAAAAATACCTACTCGTATTATGGCAACCATGCTTATAACACAAAGTTAAGACAAAATGTTCTAGAACAAACGTATAACTCAAGATGATAAGGTGAAGCTAGCAGGAAATACCTAGAACTATACTATTTAGTGATGCATTTCTGTGTATAATTTCCACCAGGACACATTCTGACCATGTTACATTTGAAAGACATATCCTCAAAGTTTCTTACTGTTGTCATATTTTTCTTGCATTAGGACATTTCGGTATGTTACTTTCAGAATGTGGCTTTCTGGACCGTGACATCACATAATCTTGTTGGGAGATACCGTTCTGGAGAAACATGTTACCTCCATCTTCTGCTTCGAAGTCAGAGGAGTGGAGATGTCACAACCCAGAACATCACAATGTGAACAATCACCGACACAAAAAGCTCAAAACTTATCATGCTACTTGTTATTTGTTAGGACCAGGTTAAGTTCAACCAAACTTAATTTTCTTTTGGCAACTTCTTCTTTCATGTGTTGGTCATACAAGATCATTACAATTCATGACTCTACTGTCAGTTTTCTCTACATATAACTGAACATACAAAATATATTGTTATATTCAGACTATAATGCTTTAAAATGCAAATTACTATCAAACAATTCAAGTTGTCTTTAGTTCTTTACTCCACTGAATGCTCCATCTCATGAATTTTATACTGATAATTTTATGTAGCTAACTAACTTCATCGAGCTGAGCACTTTTTGAGAAGCCGCCAATTGTGCAGCTACTCAAGAACTTCCCAACGTTTTATGGAACCCTAAGGTTCATTACCATGTTCACAAGAGCCCTCCACTGGTCCCTATACAAAGCCAGATCTATCCAGTCCATACCACCCCTACCTATTTATTTTTATTATTATTATTATTATTATTATCATCATCATCATCATCATCATCATCATCATCATTGTTGTGATTGTTATTATTATTATTACTGGGGTAAGACTGAGTCAACTTGGTACTTCAGTCACCACTGGCCTATTGTACCAGCCCCAGATGATGGATCAGGGTGATTGTGGAGCATCTGGTGGAATGAAGATTGGCAGGGGAAACCAAAGTACTGGAGAAAACCTGCCTCAGTGCAACTTTGTCCATCACAAATCCCACATGACCTGACCCAGGCTCGAACACGGGCAGCCGTGATGGGAAGCCAGCGACTAACCGCTTGAACTATGGTACAGCCTATCATATCTCCTAAGATAAATTTTAATATTAAACACCCACCTATGTCTTGGTCTTCCTACTGACTCTTTCCTTCTGGTTTTAGCACCAATATTCTATTTGCATTCCTCTTCTCCCCAAATCATGCTACATGCCCTACCTATCTCATCCTCCTTGACTCGATCATTCTAACTAAACTTGGAGATGAGTACAAGTTATGAAGCTCCTCATTATGCAGTTTTCTCCAATCTTCCATCTCTTCATCTCTCTTCGGTCCAAATATTCTCCTCAGCAGCCAGTTGTCAAGCACCCTCAATCTGTGTCCCTCCCTTAATGTCAGACACCAAGCTTCACAAGCATACAGAACCAGAGGCAAAATTATACTTTTGTATATTTTTATATTTTCAGACAGCAGACAGGAAGACAGAAGGTTCTTATGGCAACAAGCAATACCCAAATTCAATCTCATCCTCCACTAAGTTACTTCTAGGTTGGTAAACCCTCTTTATTCCCTCTTTTTACTCCTGAAATTCCTGCTGGCTTCACGTCTCATACATTGTTCAGGCTATTCCCATTTATTTCACTTGGATCTTTTAACCACTGCAATTTGGCTTGTTTCCTTTGATCTAATAACTGTGAGCATCCTTCATCATACCACGGCATATGCTTCTTCAATTTATAATAACTTAGACTCTCTTTAGCTGAAATTTTTATATTCTCTCTAATAGTTCCGAAGCTCTATTAATATCCAACTCGACATCCAAGTTTTCCAAAGATGTGAACCTATTTGAGATTTCAATATGATAGTGCTCTTTACCCTCTATCTCATTTAATTTCTTGAGATTGAATCTCTCCATATGAAGTCTGTGTGTTGTTTGTTTGCCCACTGCCAGTCTTTCCCTAACCCTTGCCACCACCAGGTAGTGGTCAGTACCACAATCTGCTGCCTTGAACAACCGAACATCAAGTATATTTGAATGTAGTCTCCCATCTATCAAAATATGGTCAATCTGATTGTGAGTCTTTCCATCAGGAGATGTCCAAGTAAATTTATGAATGTTACAATGTGGAACATTTCGTGCAAACTCTCATTCCCAACTGTTGGTTTGAAAATGTCTCCCATACCTACTTCAGCATTTAAATCTCCTACCAAAATTCTGTTTACTACTTTTTTGTTATAATTTTATGTAGCTAAGTTTCCCTATCACTGAGGGAAAACTGGCATCAAGATAAATATGACTATTCAAATGTTCATTACATACTGAGTAACAAGGCTCATTCCTTGTTCTTATTTTGGTATATTACGATAGAAATCTCTTCTGAGAATCATGCATTTTCCAGTGTTCTTACACTGAACCACATCACTTTGATAACATTCGAACAGTTTTATTCATTTTACTGTACAAAAATTTATAACAAGAAACAGAATTGCTGTTTCCAAGCAATGCTACAATTAAATTATCCACTAATTTAAAACTGCATTTAACAGAAACAAACCATCAATGAAAAATTTGTAAAACATGACTGCAGACTATGGTTTGCGATCATGAACACTGAAATGGATGATAAATGCAACAAGCATACCACATTTCCTATATGTCTACAGAATATACATTTTATGGCTTATGAACAGTCACTTCTTCCTATTAAAGAACAAGAATTACTAGAAGTGATTCAAGGATTTACACATTGATAAATATCTGTTAAAAATGTTATATTTTAGCGTCCTGTTACACTGATTCATGTCCATGGTTTATGCTAATCGTCTTACAGTGTATACACCTTTTCACCTTATTCATTTCCACACTACATGTTTCAGCACTAATGTGCCATCCTCAGGTGTCTTTATGCACGTTAAACTATTGTACTGCATGCCATGATGTCTTCATTCTAAAATGACTAAAATCTGTATTCGTCATATATGTCGATGAATTCTAAATAATAAAACTTTTCAGGATTCATTCTACGTCACACTCAAACATGCGAATTATGCCAATCCTCTTTTATGTGAGCATTCTTCCTACGTACATTTGTGTATCGTGTTCTGTGTTGTGTTTTGCTGCTGTTACTGCATGCATTGATAAATATCAATCAACATCACGCACACCCAAATTTGTGTCCCTCTATAAAGTGTGCTAACTTAAAAAAAAATCAATCCATATCAAGAAAAGTGAGAGAGCAATAACCTCCCTGCAGCATATTGTGGTGGGAGGCACAAACCATATCCTGCACCTGAGCCAAGATCGTCATGGGCAACAAAGTTGGTAAAGCTAAAAGGTAAAGTTGTCCCTGTTCATTAAGCACTATGCCATGGAGGCGTATGGAGGAGTGGATGTATAGATCCACATTTTCTTGAATTTGGCACTGGCTGAAATTGACTGGTCAGCTTCATGCTCCATCTGCTTTACTCCTAGAGAAACAACTGCCAGTACCCATTGGATAGGTTGGGTGGACCCCAGAGCCAGTCTGGACGACATGGAGAAGAGAAAATTCTTGATGATACCAGGACTCGAACTCTGACCCCTCGGTCATCCAAGCCCATAGTCAGTCGCTATACCAACTATGTTATACCTGCTTTGCAACAGATTTGGTACTCTTTGTAAAATAAATAAACTTTGGGCATTTAATCAAGTCTTTGCTTCAATATCTGAATGAAATAGCATGTTTGTTTTGATTTATTCTCAGTAAATCTGATATTGTCATTCTCTAAAAGAAATTATCATGCTGATGGCTGGTTTCCACAAAATGAAAGAACTGTAGGGGATGAGTAAAACTGCAAAAGCTGGATAAGCCAGCCCTACAAGCATAATCACTGTGGTTTCAATACAACTTCATGTTAACCTGTACATGTTCAAATATGCGAATGGTCGGCTCTTTTACATCATATATAACATTATACTGGCCAGTGCCCACTGACTGATGTACAAAGGACTGGCAACTCTACTCCCGTCTTCAGGCTGTCATATAATACTTTTCGCTATTTTTTAAGGTTTAATTTACAGCAAGTGAAGGCACCAAGATTTGCCACTATGGTTAAAATAAAAAAAAACTGAATTAAAAGTCTGTCGGTATAATAAGAATGAATGAATGAATAAGAACCGATCACCAAACGCAGAACGGCCAATTTGCGAAATATCGCGTTTATCTAACATACCTCATACAATGGACAATATCCACCATAATACTGGCATAATGAATCAACAACTGCAACATAAACGCTTGGCGAATCTTGACATTACCTCATCCCACTTGATGAACTTCTCCCCATCCTGCATACACTTGGGTACCTCCACAGGCTTCAGCTGTACCACATGAGCGGTATTCTTTGTGCCAGCCATGCTTACACCAAGCACACACTGGGGAAGATGCGGATTTATTGCCACATTATAACAAGAATTTCACTTTTAGTTGATTTGCTAGTCAGACCACATCATTAATCAAGTTCGCAGCATAAGGGTATTCTGGAAAACCAAGCTAGACAGCGGTCTGCACATAGGCCTACGTTATTAGCTCATCCTGTACGTCACTACGACCAGTCAACTTCGCGTATTGTAACATAACTGCATAATGCATCTACATTAAATTAACGAATTTACTAAACTGCCTCTGTAGGGGCTGAAAGTCTCAAGTCAAACGTCAATTAAGAATGACACTCACTTCCGAATATTTAGGAAAACATCTGCCCTTCCCCCAGTCACCGTCAACGGAAGCGGTGTAGACGATTCCAATTCACATCCGGCAACCATTGATGTACGAGGAACAATGAAAGAATCAAATTATTGTGAAACCGTCTGTTAATTTCGTTCTATACAAGAATATGAAGTTTAATACAATCGTACATTTAAGACATTATTTATTGCAAGAAGCTCTTCTATGTGTTCTTTAACATCAAAAGAAGGAAATTACAAACTCACATTCTTGGCTCCATGCGAGGCGGCAAATTTGAAACCTAGAATTTTCGGTTTGCATACACTTCTTTGCAGCATTCTCTGATTTAACGTTAACGCTGGTAGTCTAAACGGTCTAAACACAATTTTGGTCGTACTTCATTGTATTCTTAACAGATCCTGCTTTCATTTGCAATATATGTCCCGCTAACGGTATTTTATTAAAATAGAAATTTATCATAGCATAGAGGCATTAATACCATTGCCTGACATACTTATACTGTATCATATATTTGTATAGTATTTAAATAAATTGAACTCTTATCATATATTTATATATATAAGTTGGCTCTTTGACTTAGTTAAAGTTTCATTCCAGCAAATGCTCATGATTAACTCATTTGTAGACTACACATTTTTACACCCAACATGAAGATAAAGGCTCATTCCTTAACAAGAAGTACCCCCCTCAAAATTAATGACATATATTGTTGCTCGGATGTTCAAATTGCATAGCGCAGGGGGCAAGAACTATGACTTAACAATCATAATATTTAAAGACCCATTTCTATGCATAATCTCTGTTATTACTGCTTCCAGTCACAGTGTGTCACACATAACCTAAAAGTGTTGAACTATTGTGATGTAATGGTTACTGTAAAGAAAATCTTCTTTCTGAATGTTTAGTTATGTTCAAGTCTATCTGCTTACCAAATTACGGTAACATCAATACTACTAAATGGCTAATAATTGTTAAATGTCAACAGTTCCACAATATATAGTATTTGAGGTTCTCACAGCAGTGGTCATGAAGAGTATTATCATTTGGGAAAAACTGTGTAGTTCACTGTTTCAATGGGCTAGATGGTGATATATCACAGAAGACAGAACTCATTTCACAATAAACTACAAATAACTACCAAATAACGTGGTTTTAATATTTATTTTAAATGTTCTATTTATAAGTGTGTTTATTATAGTTTCTAATAAAACATTCAGACATTTCAACAAAATGTTTAAAAATTAAATGATATACTAATAAGGGCAGGAACAATGAGTTACTCATCAGCTACATGATTCAACCATGAAAGGCACATCATGGGGCTTTATATATACTTATCCACAAACTATCCTCATCACATATACACGTACATCTCAGATATATATGCAGCTTTGATAAAAAGTACATAATAACTTTAAATTAAATTGACCTTTAATCTTATAACTGGATTATTTATGTACTTTTATCAAAATATCAATATGTGATACGTTTGTGACAACAGTAATTTGTGTATATGTAAGGCCTGACAATGATGAGCAAGATTGGAACAGTAGCCAGGAAGTAACTCATACTCTGACTTACAGTACAGAAAGTCCATGGTATGTACAACACTAGAATATCATGTTGAAATATAATCTGTATCTGTAATTACTAAATATCCATCTTTTATTTTAAGTGAAAACATTTTTATTACATAACAAAAATTATCATCTTATAACTTTTACACGAAATAAGAAAACAGAAGGCTAATTGGATTGGTCATGTTTTATGCAGAAACTGCCTTCTAAAAGAAGTTATTGAAGGAAAGATACAGGGGCGGATAGAAGTGACCAGAAGACATAAGAAGATGCTGGATGACCTTGAGGACAGAAGAGGATATTCTCATTTGAAGGAGAAAGCTCTAGATCACATCAAGTGGAGGAACTGTTTTGGAAGAGACTGTGGACCTGTCGTCTTGACAGATTACAGATGAATGAATGGATGAATAACTTTTAGATTCAGAAATTTTTCAAACATTTCATCTTATGTTTTAATGACCTCAAAATTGGGCCAAACTTTTGTTTCAGTGAGCAAAATATGGTTAAAGAGGTACAACAGTGTGTGGTGAGGGAAACAAGGATCTGATGATTGTTCTACAGCTGTAGTCCCCAAATTGTGGTTTGTAAACTATTTATATGCATATAAGATATTTCAGTGCTTGCCAAAAAGCAAATGAATTGTGACAGATCTGCGTGCTTGTTTCATTTTAAGATGCATTCAAAAGTGAAACTTACATAGATCGTGAGTGCAGTATGTTTGTAGCTGAGAAATATTATAACTTCTTTTCAAGTTACATACATGAAATGGCTTCAATACCCTGCCATGGTTCCTGAGTTGTATCTCAAATGCTACCAAGCGTCTGAGACATCCATGTATAATCTGAGTTAACAGTGCATATGCAATTGAGATACTTACAGTTTGAAACACGAATGCACAGCCAGAGTTACCCTAACATGCAGACGGAGACACTTACATGATGAACACATTGTCATATGTAAGATTTGAGGTTTTCATGGCAGTGACTATAAAGAAAGCAGTCTTCTGGGATGTGGCACTGTGTAGATGTGGTGTTAACCAACGTTTTGGAGGAACATATCGCCTCCATCTTCAGGGCAGAAGGAAAAATAAGAAATTCGCAAGCAAAGAGACCGTGAGAACCGGTACAAGCAGACTGCGATATGTTCCTCCGAAACGTCGGTTAACACCACATCTACGTGGTGTCACATCCCAGAAGACTGCTTTCTTCACACTGTCATATATTCAAAGAATGTTATGTGCAAGTTATGAGACCAACACATACATTATGTACCAAAAGACAGGCCTTCATATTAGTTTCATATTGTTAAAATAATGTCACAAAATGTTAAATGTCTATGTATAAGCTGAAATTGTTATCATTTTAAGTTTTTGACTCACCTCTCAGTTTACTTTATGCATTACTGATGCACTATTGTACATATAAAACTGGCAATTCTAGAGCATGATTCTCAGTAACAGATAATATTGTTTTGCACAAGTGGTCTGTTAGTATACAAACTTCTTCATAATATTAATGAATAGTGAAAAATTGAGACAGATTTGAAAAATGTTGTTTATTTTTCCCTGGAGAAACGTGCTCTTTAAAAACAATGCAAAGTAGTAGGTAGAAAGTGCTTGCAGCAACAGAAACAACTACTCAAACTCAATTTGACTTGAATTTACTCAATCTGGTTGGTGAGCCAGCAGCCTACATGTATATTAACCAACCTCAATGGTAAAATTATGCAATACAGTAAATATTATTGTAACAAGAATTACAAGGTGCATATAAAGATAATTTTATTACACAGTTGTAATCTAATTAGCACGAATGGGGGAGACGAGGAATGTGTATAGGATATTGGTGGGAAAGCCAGAAGGAAAGAGACCACAGGGAAGACCAAGGCGTAGGTGGGTGAACAATATTAGAATAGATCTTAGAGAGATAGGATGGGATAGTATGGATTGGATAGATCTGGCTGAGGATAGGGACCAGTGGAGGGCTCTTGTGAACACAGTGATGAACCTTCGGGTTCCATGAAATGCTGGGAAATTCATGAGTAGCTGCAGAATTGGCAGCTCCACCAGAAGGGCTCAGCTCCATGAGTAAGTAAGCAAGTTATAATCTAATCATTATTTACATCAAGTAAAAACATTTTGAAACATAACGTTTTAATGTAAAAATCTGAGGCTCTCACAGCAGTGACTGTGAATTTTACTGGCTTCTGTGGTGTCATACCATGTAGTCCGGAAGATCATCTGGTAACAATCAACGACACTAAATGGCATCAAATCCTAGAAGTCCGCAATCTTCACAATGTCTGACAACAAACATTATGGTTATAAGATAATTCTATGTCACCACCATAAAATTACACATACACACAACCTTGAAATATTTTGTGTAGGGTGAAATTGTGTTAGTCAAGCATAAATTTCTCATAAGAAATAATGTAATAAAGAAGTCATGGAGAAATCATTTTAACTGAAAAACTTATCACGTCAGTAAAAAATGTGTCCTACCTTAAAACCCGTATTCAATTGAATTCATGTTGGCAGAACTCATCCTATTTGCGGACTGGGTGTAGCTACTCGTAATTAAAAGAGAACAGTTTCTAAACTCCAGCTTTTGGCTGCCATGAGTACTATGACAGCCTAAAATGAAATGAGTATTACACATCTGTGGCATATTATACTTACTTGCATAATAATAACACTCTTCTTGACATATTTCATACTCATTTACATATGTAATATGTGAAGAAACGATGGATTAAAAGGCAAATGCCACACGTGTAGATTCTCACATATATTTAGACCAACAAAGTTCTTATTAATTATACATTAGACTAGAAGCAAGAGTTATATGAGCACCATTTGTTGTTGTTATAATATATGACTATACCAATGGACTCCTTATTATGATCTAAGTGATACAAATTGCCTTGTTTTGTATTTTGTTTGTTCATGTTTGTTCTGTTTCTTTCTTTTACTTCTGCTTACTACATAACAGGTCTTTGGGCTAGTAAGCTAGCATGTAAGTAAATAAGGGAATTGTTGTTTAACTTTATTTAAACAAAAATTGTTTTAACAACAATTTAATTTTAAGTCCATAAGGTTATATTTCTTCTGTCAATTGTTGCTTACAATTTGGCAAGTTCTTATGGGAGAAAGTGAAGAATGACAAATATTTACATTAGAATTCAGTACTTGATAATTCTGGGCAAACACTGCCAGTGTTTCATTCCATTCTGTTCTTCTTATGTAGTTTGCACAGTTCATCTATATAGTGCAAAGAGAAAGTTATTTACATATTCTTGATATTCAAGATATACAAGAAATGTCCATAAAATTTAACTCTATGATGCAAGATTTCAGTCTCTTACATGGTATAAACCTTGGTACTAGGATAAGTTTGTTCTCTTCAGAATTCCATCAGCTCATCATGTCTTGGCAATGGGTCACCTTGAAGCAAGGAAATTATTAAGCTGAAAGGAAAGGGATAGACAGTGGTTACTATAAATACCATATTCACAATAAAATTAAAAAGTATGATAAGGTTCTCATGGTGGTTACACTGAAGATTACTGTCTTCTATAATATGATGGCAAGCAGTCTAGAAGATTGTTACCGACGTACTGGAGGAACTTGGTGCCTACAACTTCAGGGCAGAAGAAACTGAAGATATGGGCAGCATGTTTCTCAAAAATGGCAGTAGTGATCTAGTAGACCATACACTGTCATTCCCAGAGGACAATAACCTTCATAGGATACTGTAATTTTTGTTTCATATAACAATTTCACCTAAAATATGACAAAACCCCAAATGAAAACTTTCTTGTCACTAGTGCATGTCTTATAAGTGTGCAATAAATCCGATTATCAATCCAAACCCAGTCTATATTCACTCATACGCGTTACAGTATTAGCCGGTTAGTCTTTATGAGAAAGCGTTAAACAGTGCTTAACTCTGCTTGGTTCTTACACTTTTCCCACATGGAACTCTGTCTGTCATGAAGATTCCTTGGTGATCATAAGCAAATATCATCATTTGTTTGACCTTTGATTGTGATTGTCAAAATTTTTTTTCGTCATGGGCAAGATGGACCTCTCCACTCGTTGGACTGTGATTTCAGCTCCAGTTCAAAGTCTCTAACCCACGTTTCATCAATAGCGACAAGTCTCTCGGGTTTTTTTCCACGTAAAGTTTCGATCTTAATGTACGACCTTTGATCTTCAACAGTCACAATACCCGAGAACCGTGCAGGCTCCATTTCTAACTCACATTATTTAAGAACAGAGTATATTACAAATGAAACAAAATAATGTGCTTCTTTCTCAAGCCCTGAACTGTAACTGACGTGAGGCTCACTGTTGTTGCATCATCTAATCCGCAGTGTTGCCAACCTGTGCATTATTTATGAAATGACCCACGTATGTTGGTATACCAGGAAAACCACTGACAACTTCATTTCAGGTACCTCTTCCACAAAATATTATTTCGCCTAGAGTCTGTTCAAAAATTAACGTGCTGTGTATGATAAATTCTGTTCTCTTCCCAGCAATATAAAAATAATAAGAAGCCAGTCTAATAATGTAAAACTAGCATATCTGTGCTTCTGGTTCCTCTTTTAACAACAGAATATACAGAAGTACTAGAAGCAAAGTGAAAAAGAAACCATAATATGAAAACTTACCAATACAAATATATGAAGAAAAAGACAAGATAATATCCCAGATATATCATACAGTCTCTCATATGTTTCTTCAATTGGCCTCGATTATGGATCTCAGTCGGATCAAATACTCCTGTGTTTCCTCTAGGGACCGTGAAATACCTGCAAAAAGATAGGAAATATATTGTAACATGCAGACCCACTGCTAGGCAACAACTGCAAAATAAGCAACTACACAGCAGCTCACAGGCAGCAACATAGGAATGGTGTTTTCTGTGCAGTCCCTGCCTAGGTGTTATAAGCAGGGCCAGTTAGTTGTTGCAGTGAGTTAATTACATAACTGTTGCGGTTTGAATGTTGTGAGAAGCCAGTAGCTGAGGCTGGAGGCAGTTCAGGAATCCAGAGGAAGGGGAATATCTGTCTTTGCAAGCCACTACCAAGCAACAGTTAGTGAAGACTGTAAGAGACTGAGAAGACCTAGTGTGCTGTATAATGAATTGCGAAGTGTGTAGAACAGTGAGAGCATAACCCTTACTTGAAGTTATGAGTTGTAGGAGATCAATAAATCCAATTATCAATCCAAACCCCACCCACAGTCACTAAAATCATGACAATATTAACAAGGCACCCATTTCTTTAAAGATTGAGTATCTATATATAATAGCCAGCGCTTGTCTGCTCCACCTTGTTTCTGCCAAATGGCACATTACAGAAACCACTGATAAAAAAAAAAGATATTTCTCTACAAGAGACAATCACATGAAAGAAGGAAAGGAGATAATATACAAAGGGATATACAAAAGGAAGAAAGAAATTATTATCCCCCTTAAAATTTTATACGTGGGGCAATCCAAAAGTTTTCAAAATTTGAATTTTGTGCGCGAATGGTTATGAGTACATCGAAATACCGCTAGGTGTCTCCTCACACATCCTTCTTGAATCAGTGTGGCAAGTGACGTCGAGTTGAGTGGTTGGGTTTATTGTTGGTGAATGTATTTCCATTGTTGTGTTGCAGTGAGTTTGCAGTTTTTCAGATGGCTGACCTGAGAGAGCAGCGT
>NW_019734987.1:75705-76021 GCF_002891405.2 Cryptotermes secundus | reverse complement strand
GGAAACGCAGACGGTACTAAACACCCTAAAAAGAAAGACTTCCAGGAAGCATCTGAAAAGTGGCAGAAACGCTGGGATCGGTGTATGCGCTCCCAAGGGGACTACTTTGAAGGTGATGGTGCAGAATAAGATCTACATAAGATGTAACAGTTTTTATTAATATATTTCAGGAACTTTTGGATTGCACCATGAACGAGAGGGGACCCAAAAATAACCAGAAACGACCTGTTGCGCGTGCATGCTTTGTAGTTACGAGTTGTGGTGCTAGGTGGTGTTAGGTGGGGGTCTCCCGCGACTGTTATTGAGCTGGCGTCAG
>NW_019734987.1:56789-75548 GCF_002891405.2 Cryptotermes secundus | reverse complement strand
ATTTGTTCCTCGCTTGCTCGGAGATGACCAAAGAGAAAACCGCGTGAATGTTTGCCGCGACTTGAAGGGTGAAGTGCAGTTTTCCCTAACAGAAAGCAAAATTTCACGCACACTCTTTGTTCCTTCTGGTCGGCCATCTCATAATCGCCAAAGGGTTGAAACAGGAACACACACAACAGAGCACCACAGACAAACCACTTAACTCAGACTGACGCCAGCTCACTAACAGTCGTGGGAGACCCCCAGCTAACACCACCTAGCAGCACAACTCGTAACTACAAAGCATGCGCGCGCAACAGGTCGTTTCCGGTTATTTTTGGGTCCCCCTTCGTATAATACAAATGACCACCACAAACAACAAAAGTAGTTTCCAAATTGGTGCAGATTTTTCTGCATGGGAATGCTAGTATCTTATCTTTTCCTTCAGAGGTTACTAAAATTGTTTCTTAAAGATGGCTACTATCACTTACATATTCCAATTCACCATTCACAATCATATCCCCATTCAAGGCTATGTATAACCTGTGCAGTGGAGAAAGTCTCACTAAATGACTAAGAAAATAAATATATATATATATCAGACCAATCATGACCTGTTGAATAGTTTAATATACACAAATGTACACATTCTTCTCACAGCCTGAGGTATCCTGCACTGCCAAATTCATATATAGTAGTGTTTTGCAATTCAACAGTGACACTGTGCACTGCTACAAACTAAATAAACCAGCCCAAGGATATACAAATATTAAACCTATACATTTGTATTGGATCGAGTTCCATGTGTTGTTGGGCATGAGATCTAGAGGATACCCCTCCTGCAGTGGTATACCAACAGCTGAATCGATGAAGTGCACATGGAGAATGTGCATAAAATGCTCAAAGGCATACACACAATTTCATGTATAGCAACTGTAGACGTGTGAATCTCAGTAGCAAGGTAATTTTACATCTTGAATGAACATCTGGTGAAGTGGATGATCTGCGAAAAGTGGACTCAACACGTGCTGAACGGTGATCAGTGTCCCATGCATATATTGCTGTACCCATTTCCAACATTAGCAAAGAGAGAAAAAGACATGTCCCTTGCTGCATTTTGATGGTGCTGAACCATTAAGACAATCATTTGACCTGGAAATTAAGCAGAAAATCACTGAAGCAATGGTCCCTCATCTCTCCAGGACCCTGTCAGGATGGTTGGAAGTGATGTATCCCCCTTTCTTCATAAATCAGAGGCTTACGCTTGATATACCACATCCCCTCATACCATCATAATTTTATATATCACATGCAACTTTTAGCGTAATTCCCTCATTAAAAAAAAAATAAAAGTAGGCTTATGAGTTCACCTTGCTGTCTGTGTGTCTGTATGTGTACCTTCCCATTAACAACTTTTGAATGCCTGAACTAATTTTTATGAAACCTGGATACATATATCATGGCACCCTATCCCATCTCAACGGCATACTTCATAAATACCACCTATCACTAATACCAACATTACAACCTCTAAAATTGCTGATCAGCCTTAGGGGGGGAGCAATATGACATGGCACCTGACCACACAGAATACACCTTGTTCAACAACCCTTCTATTGTTATGTATTTGTTGCAGCAGGAATGTGTTTACTGAGCAACTGCCTAGCAACAGCTGTCTTTTATGCCTCCAGTATTCTAGCCTCTTTGGGGGAGGAAGGGCACAGACACACAAACAGCAAGATGATCTTATAAGCCTCCTTTTATTTTTTCAAAGTAAAGGAAGTAGGTTAAAAATGTAAGTATGTAGTAATATCTCATTTCTTTTGATTTATCATGTGACCACATAAACCAGTGATGATGATCGCTAGCACTGGTACCAACTTAACAGCAACTCAGACATTGCATGGCACTGCCTTTTACCAATATTTGTACTGCCACTTAAAGAATCTGTAATTAGGAAGCACTTTCAATACATTTCATTATGAATTCTTTGCATCAACTGCACAAACTGAATACATAATCTCAAAAATCACTTGATGACAACTGATAATTTTTGGTATTCTGGACTATACTGAAAACTGTCAAGTGAATTTTGTTTTGGTATGTTTTGTTCAAAAATACTCCCTCCTTGCTGTGGCGTATAATTAAATATGTGTTCCATCTTGCTACCAGCATCCATTAACGTTCAACCATGTCACTATCTGTACGTGAATAATTACTAACATTTTAATTCTTTTTTTTTTTTAAATTTGCTTAGTGGGGGGTGTAGTCCGACTGGGTCCACTCGGCACGGCGGCCACTAATTGGCCTATGTAGCCTGCCCCAGGTGATTATGATGATGGAGAATTTGGCTGAATGAAGATTGGCAGAAAATACTTAATACTAAACCAGAAGGAAATAGGAGAGTGGGAAGACCAAGATTAAGATGGGATGAATGTGTGTGGCAGGACATAAGAATTTTGGGTGTAAAGAACTGGAGGAATGTAGCATCGAATGGAGAAGAATGGCAAGCAATCCTGAGGAAGGCCAGGGCTCACAAAGGGCTGTCATGCCCATGATGATGATGATGATGATGATGATGATGAAGAAGAAGAAGAAGATTGGCAGTGGAAACCGAAGTACTCGGAGAAAATCCACCCCAGCACCACTTTGTCCACCACAAAACCCACTTGACCACATCCGGGATCGAACCCAGGCCACCATAATAACTGACATAATTCACGTACATGTACACGTATTTAGACAGACTGAGTTCAAAACTATTTTAGAATTACACAGTTTTTATGCATCCATATTATTAGACACAAGTCTGAGATAGAAACATGTGATATAAGGAAGTAAATATTAAACTGAACCTACTCATATGAAAGCCAAAGTGCCAATGGAAGATTTGCAACTGCAAGAATCCAGTGAGCATGGAACAGTAGAAGAAGTGTCATAAAGCCATGGGCAGCCAGCTTTGGCAACACCCACTGTAAATAGAAACACACAAATAATAATTACCATTTGACAAAATAATATGGTAACTAATTAATCAAAGATTACTGTCTCCTGAAATATGATGCCATGTAGTATCACAGATGCTTCTCTGAAACAATGGTAAACATTTACCGAACTACATACCATCACATCCCCAAAACACAGCAGTCTTCATAGTTACTGCAGTAACAACCTCAGACCTCACATAGATAATTGACTGATTTCATGGTACAAAGTTTTCCTTGAGTAGTTTATATATATTCAGGAAATCATGTTATTCCTTGTAGTTATGGAGCCCACAGACACACCATGATATCATAATTATAAAAGTTAAAAGAAACGGCTTCAATCTGCCATACTTACTGCATTCAGTTTGGAGCAACACTGTTGAGCATTCAGATAATCACATTCTAAATCTGATAAAGTTATCACCTGAATCAGGAATTAGGGAAATACACATGATTCAGAAGATTCCACATTTCATATTATACAGATTCTATACAAAGTAAAGTTCATGATCACACAGAATGTAACAGTTGCATGGTTCCACCTGATCTACATCTGCCCACAGAAGTTCAATATCATAAACACTAAATACTTTACATTTGATAGGCATTAGAGAAAGCTACTAGGTTGAGAATAAAATGAGTTGAAATAAGAAACAATTGATAAATAATGTTCTGACAGCTAAACACAGTGGAACTATTAATTCTGATATTCTGCAAGGGAACAAGTCAAAGTCAAAGTCACATTGCGACTGATGGTCAGTCAGTCTGTCTGTCTTGGTGTCGAGCCCCATGACCAGATTTTTTTTCTTTATATGAAAGTTACTGTCTTGTTCATTTGGGGCACCCTCTCTGACGAGAGGTCGGGTCTGTCATTTGTCAGTCATAGTCTGTGTTAGTAAGTCCATTGTGATATAAGGGAACATAGCTCCTGCGACATTTAAAAACACGACTTACACAAGCTTCAGAGAACACCTATTCTCAAACTCACTTAGGACCAATTATTTCACAGCTTCAGTACTTTGATTAATACATACACATCTAACTTCTATATGGAAAAACACCACTTTAACATAACTATTTTCGTACAAATTAAAAAGGATACGAAATAAACCAACAAGAAAAGAACTGCTCCTGTATCTATTAAGGAAAAGGTAAATAGATAAGGATCGGGCACCATGTCGATTGGAGGTGTCGAAATATAAATTTATATATTAGTAATGCCGTACTTTATTTTTATACTGACACATGTTTGGAATCCTGAAAGGTTACTTCCATGGAAACGCTAGAACAGACCGTTGCATAGGAAGTAACAAGAGTGGTATTGTAATTCCAACAGTGGGCCGTTGCGTAGGAACTGCAGAATCAACGAACCACCGTTTTCCCCGTGATGGACAACAGAAGGTTCACTGCGTAGCAACGGCCGCGGATATATAACAAGGTAATGCATTCGCCGAGATAGTCTTGGGATTCTTGGGATCCTTGGGATAGCCGCCGCTGGAAACAGTTGGGATCGTTGGGATCCAGCCACGGTCAAAGACAGGTGGAATCTAGACGCTATACGATATAGAAGAAGAAGGCAAGAAGACAGTCTTCAGAATGCCGCCGCCGAAAGCAGTCTAGTATTGGCCGAGATATAATGGAAGCAGTAATTGTGATACTGCAAATGATAATAATTGTAAAGCGTGTGAGTGTATAATTGAAGCACAATAAAGATTCGATAAATCCGAGACCCACTTGAAGTTATTTGTCGCGTGACAATATCTTGTAACTGTTTTTCGTGGGAATTATCACTGTTAGAATTTAAAATTTAATGATAATGGTTCACACCATTCAGACCACACCATCAAACAGCGCCATACTTATTTCTCTCAGGCTGGCCAATATGGAGAATATGACATGGAAATATACATTTCTTTATTTGATTTGGAGTTCACACAGCTAGTTGCCTCTGTCCTGAAGATGAAGACGACATGTTCCATCGAAACGTCAAGCTTCCTCATAAGTACACGGCGTCATGACTTAGAAAACTGGTATCTCTCATTCATTGGCATATCAGGCAAGAGGATCAGTTCAGGGATTGGTTAGGGCGGTTAGGGTATGGTGGTATGGTATACTATCATTACTGGATCGCGCGCACCGGTTGCTTAGAACCCTTGTCGGAAACAGCCGAAGAAGCACGAAGCATTGACGTAAACATGGAATGCAATCTCCGCGCCACCGCGCTTGCGTTTGTGTTGTAAGCTAGCATTGTTGTATCTACGTAAGTAATAATTATTTTAAATTAGTGGTATAATAAATGAAGAATGGCACATTGAATTTTTAAGGGCGTGTGATAATTGTATAATATAGAGCGACGTCATATATCAATGCATTTGATCTCTGAATCGAGCCGAGTTGGTTTAAGTGAAACATAGGTAGTATAGATAGTTTAGTTCGTTAATACTGTGTAGCTATTTCTGAGGTTAGAAAAGTCGCTAGTTATAGTTTTTCCGTTATTAAATACAAAACTTTCAACTTTGTAAAGTTAGCAGCATAATAAGAGAGGAGGCAAGTATTTTCCAAGTGCAACATTCTTTCCGATTTTATTCATTGTGATGCGGATATTTGATGTTAAATTTGTGCTTCTTTCTCTAACTTCGTAAGGTTAATGGTTGAAGAGATAAATTCGTATAAAATACGGAGGTAATATGTGTATATGTAGTGATATGTGACTAGAAGGTATCTTGAGTGTTGTCTTGGACATCACGGACCGTTTAGAGGCTTTGACGTATTTCACACTGCAAGTTCTTTTGGTTATGTTGGAAAGGCTCAGCATTCTTCATAAAAATGCGGCTATGTGCCCCTATTCCATCATTTGAAGCCTCACACCAGAATTTATCAGTGTGCCTCAAGTAGTAATATACATAATTTGTATTTGGCGGTTACCCTTTCCAATGATATAATGATAAAAACTCCCGTCTCAAGTGCAAACAATATATTTTGTGTCTTTGATCTTGTTCCCCTACACTACATGTTTCGGCCTCAGACGGCCATCATCAGGTGTATAACACTCATGTCGCTGTCACACTGCACCCAGCTCAGAATTTAACATTTAAAAGCACTTTCCTTCTTATTATCAACTTCTACTTCGTTGATAACTGTCTGGTTTGTAGTGTAGGGGAACAAGATCAAAGACACAAAATATATTGTTTGCACTTGAGACGGAGTTTTTATCATTATATCATTTATCGTATGGAGTGCAACAGGATGCTTAAATATAATATTGTACCCTGTCCAAATTTAGGCGCTACAACATCTGTCGTGACAGGTTTTCAGTTTTCCCAAATCTTCATATAGACGGTGGGGTTCTAGCACGTAATTCGCCCTTCCAGTTGATTATATGTAATCATCCAGTTATTCAAAACTAAATAGCCCCTGTGGTTTTCAAAATGTCAAACTAGTAAAAAGTAAAATTTGAGCGAGAAGGAAAAGATTGAATATATTGTGGGCCTCTGTGTTAACAGATATATTATTTGATTACTTTTTTTTTATAATTCCAGGGTAGTGACATGCCTGAATTATGTCACGAGAAGAACAGCAATCACGTGAAGGATTACATACATCAGAGCAAGCAGATGGTGGTCCGGGTGCTGCTTATATGACGTTTGTTGTTATGGAAGAGCTGTTGGATAAATTAAAACTCCTTAGGTACGATCAGGAATTCGTTAAAACTCTCAAGATGAAGCCATTAAATAGGTAAAGTAGTTTAAAACTTAAATAAGTTATAAAGTAAAGTAAAGATATCCCTGTAACAGGTCATGGAGGCCCATAAGGTTGTGAGATGTTTAGGTTCTCACATTTTCTAGACAATCAGCTCATAGATGGCGGTAAGGTTGTCAGCCTTACATGCCTGCTGCCCTTTACTCCCAAGAATATTCCTAGTACTCATTTCTGTTAGAGGCTGAGTTGACCCCAGGGCCATAGTGTGGCTAGAAGGATTAGGTAAATTGAAAAAAAAATCCATTGACCTCATCGGGACTTGAACCCGTGACCTTCCAGTTTGTAGCATAGTGCCTCAACCAACTATGCTACTATGTGCCCCCTCATAAGTTATATATGGGACTTAAACCAAGTGACACACCAGCTATTGCTGCTAATGTCAACTAGTACTGCTAGTGGTGGTAAACATTTCCTTCAGGTCTGATGACCTGTTCCTTGTTCGTCCATCAATCTACCATTCGGTGCTATATAGTGTAAATACTGTCAACACCAGAGGATGACCCACAAAACAAGGCACATTTAATTTGGCACAAGGAACTTTGTTTTACTACATCATATGGTAAAATGCCAAGTGGGTAAATTCAGGTAACACATTAGACGGTAATGTTCTGGGTCTCTATTTTGAACTTAATGTAACTATTTTTTGTTCAGTTAACTGCCATGCTTAATAAACCATTGAACTGAAATGTATATGTAATCAGTGTATGAATTTTGCCTTGTTCTTCAGACATTACTTTGCACTCCAAACGAATCCTGGGGAGCAGTTCTACTTATTCACTTCTTTGGCAGCTTGGTTAATCAGAAAGACAGGGAGACCATTTGAACAGCCACAAGAATATGATGACCCTAACTCCACAATCTCTAGTATTCTGGATTCACTTAGACAACTTGTAAGTGTATATTTGATACAGAAGTGTCTGTCTTTTGTTTTGAAAATATTTGTATATGTTGGATCTGAGCATTAGCTACAAAGAGTATTATAATTCTGTGTAGTTCAAAGAGAGCTTGACACTTCTAAGGAATATTGCCTCCATCTTTAGTCACGAAATGTAAGCTAAGGAAAAAACGAGCAGAAGCAGGCGGTGAGCCCAGCTTGTCTCCTACTTCTGATGGTTTCTTGCTAGGTGTACTTTTCGTCCCTGAAGTTGGAGGCAGAATTTCCCCCGAAATGTTGGGCTCTTGCCGAACTACACGGTGAATCCTGATAATCATACTCCTCACATCTTCTATTAGTATGATTAACCGTTTCACACAATATCTTTTGCTGTTTATTCTTGTTTTTCTACATTTCTATGTGCTGGAACAGGAACACTGACTGTACTTGATGGCTGCGATCATTATTGTTGCATTGCCTTATTATCTATTGCAGGGTGTAAGTGTGGATTTCCCACCAAATAAATTGAAGCAAGGTTTTGGAGAACATGCTCTTTTTGTACTGGATCATTTGGCAGATGCTGCATTGAAAAGTACCAATTTTATGTGGAAAAAGTAAGTTAAGAAGTTTGATAATATGTTTAAAAAATGTAGTAGAATTTCATTCTAATTGACATTGGCCTCATATTTGCTGTATTGTTTCATATAGCATCTAAGCCTTCTTTGAGTTAGACCTACTGAGACATGTTACCTTATGTTATCTGAAAACTCTTCCAAAATTTTTATAAATGTATTAATATACTGAGATCTTTTTTGGAATCTTGTCAGAACTTGTACTTTCCACATTCTTCTAGAATCTTATGCCTGTGGAGTGAAGCTTTCTGATTATTTCTTAATTTCTTTTACGTTCTGAAAAGATATATCACACAATCCGCCCCATGAAATTAATTTCTGCTGATGTCAGTTTTGTGTAATTAAATTAAGTATTTGTAGTTATGTGATCGAAATAATTGCATCAAACTTCTATATTATGAATAGGTATTTTGTATTGATTTATGATGGTGGTAACGATAATCATATATCTGCATAAATTTGATCATATTTGAATATTTTATGTACAAATTTTGTATTGTGATTGTATTGCATGTTGATGGGTTCATTGTTTTTATGTATGTGTTTATATATTTTGACATGTTCTATATCCTATGGCATGCGGGACCTGAAAAGGGTCTATGGAATTTAAAATAAAGTGAAAGTGAAAGCAAAAGCTCATATTGTTCTTGATTCATTACTTACTTACTTATGGAGCTGAGCCCTTCTTGAGGAGAAGCCAAATCTGTAGCTACTCAAGAATTTCCCAGCATTTTATGGAACCTGAAGGTTTATTACCTTGTTCACAAGAGCCCACCGCTGGTCCCTATCCTGAGCCAGATCAATCCAATCTATACAATCCCATCCTATCTCTCTTAAGATCCATTTTAATATTGTCCACCCACATATGCCTTGGCCTTCCCGGTGGGCTCTTTCCTTCTGGCTTTCCCACCAATATCCTATATGCATTCGTCTTCTCCCCCATTCATGCTACATGCCCTGCCCACCTCATCCTCCTTGACTTGATCATTCTAATTATACTTGGAGAAGAGTACAAGTTATGAAGCTCCTCATTATGATAATGAGGTCTGTCAGGTGTCTCCTTTGTATTCTTGTATGTCTAGAAAGAAATGGCGATTTCATGATCTGATCTCTGATCTGTAGTATTCTGATTTACAATTTTCACATTCAAATGTTTTTCTCCTTCAGAGGATATGTGTATCAGTTTGATCAAGAATCGTATCATTAATGTCTAATCTGCATATGTGAAGGAAATTATTTCAAAATTATTTAATGTAGTATATGATAAGAGTTAAATCAAAATTGGTATCCTGACTAGCTTTTGACATTGGAATTGGAAGTCAGCTGACATTTCTGATGAAAAATCTATGCTTGCCGAATACTTCATTCTGGTTACTTGCTCAACTTACTCTTCAACCCTGAAGTTGGGGGCAACATGTTCGACCAAAATGTCAGTTGACTTTGAACAGACTACATATCGTTATATTCCAGAAGATGTAACTTTCCATAACCACTGCTGTGAGAACCTCAAATCATTCATGATTATTTTTGTTGTGCCTTTGTTAGACCTGAATTAGTTGTGGAGGTAGAGGAAGAAGATGATGAAATGGAAGATGAATCGGAATTGCTGCTTGAAAAGGTGGAAGAAGAGATGGCTGCAGAGGTCTCTGATGAGGAAGAGGAGACACTTTTGCATATAGATGATCTACAGAACTTGCGCATTGGGAATAAGGTACTAATGGTCACATTTACTGGAATATTTAATACAATATGTCGCTTAAAAATCATTGTAAGCCTTCCTATTAATATTAAGATATTTTATTTGCACACAGACTTTTACAGATTCTCAGAAGCCTGATGACATCCTTGAGTCCACTACAAACATTGATGGATGGAAGTTGGAACTGGAAAGGGTCTTACCACAGCTTAAAGTCACCATTAAAACTGGTACAGAGTTATTTCTTAGATAGTGCTCTGCCTGTGATCACACCACAGCTAAGTCATAAATTTAATATTGTTCCTTAAGGTACAAGTGCAATTAGAAATTTTGTAATTTCTACTCATTTCAAAATATTAGGTGAACAAATCGGCAGTGATGAGATAGGAAGTATACTTCACATATATGAGAAATCAGAAATACATCAAAATGTTAATTAGAAAATCTCCAAGGAAGAGACCACATGGGAGACGTGGGAATAGGTGTGAGAATAAAATTAAAATGGATCAGTTTTATTTTCAAGATGACTAGTTAAGGTCATTCATTTATGAGAAAGTATGTGCTGTGTCTTTGCACCATTTTATTTTTATAAACTCCTAAAGTAACTCATACATGTGGGTCCTTTGACAAATTATAGTGAAACTACAGATTTTAATTCTACGAGTATTTGAAAATATCTTAAAAATTTATGAGATACAAACTCATGTGAATTTATACATGTAGAATATTCATTCTCTTTCCTTATTCTTGTAATATATCTTAAGTTCATGTATGCAGGAAGGAAATTCTGAAAAACTGTACTTCCCTGTTCTTCAAGGCTCAAGCTAATCCATTTGTACAGTGCTATATTGGGCATTTTGTATGACATGAACACAGTTCATTTTTAGATTTAATTTTAATTGTGTTGTATTGCTCATGTTACAGATGCTCAGGATTGGCGAACACATCTGGAACAGATGCAGAGACATCGCAGTGGAATTGATGAAGCTTTGGCCACAGCCAAAGGCCAACTTGACAAACTCCATTCAGATATCGAACTCACACTTGAGAAGATAAGCAGCCGAGAAAAGTTCTTGAACAGTCAACTGGAGCCTTTGTTAGATCAGTACAGAGCTCTACAGGTCAGCAATAATCAATTTACAGACCACACAAAAAACACCTTTTCGATTATTGTGTGTTCTGTCATGACCAGGTAAACGACATGTCCACAGAGCTGTACCCTAGCAGTGGATGTTGTACTGTTGTCTGTTTACACAGTTGGTACTTGGCAATTGATCTACATGTCACAGCACAATAAGATATGGTCGGCTTTGTTTGCTATATACAGGATGAATTTGCACGTATAAATGAGCAGTACCGGGAAGTGAGTGGTGGTGTTACAGAGAGGTCACGTATATTGGCTCAGGTAACTGAGGAGCTGGAATCTGTGAAACAGGAGATGGACGAGAGGGGTTCCAGCATGACTGATGGAAGTAAGTCGCATAAAGATATTATTTCTGCACTGTCGTGTGGCGGGATTTCCATGGCCTACATACTCATCTGATATTATGCTGTTTGATTTTTTTCTTGTGGGGGTATGTTAAGGACATTCTTTGACCTCTGTGGCCTCCTTCGAAGAACTGAAGCATAGAATTGTTGTTACAGTCGAAACAGTTACACCTTGAATGCTGGAGAACAGTTGGAGGAAAACTGAATACCTCTTGGACATGTTACGTGCCAAGAAAGGCGCGCATGTTGAAGTTGTTTAGCATTCTGCAGTGTTGATTCTACAAATAATAAAACTTCTTGAGTTACACTTTCATTTTCCTTAAGCAGTTTTATTTTATTTTATTTTTTTTATTTGAAAATTATAGGTCATGGAAACCCCGACAACAATTTAGAATCATCCTGTACATTAAGAGTGAAATGATTCTATACCCTGACTCTTGAACACACATTATTTGTACATAGACAAAAGACAAATAGTGTGTTTTAGCTCATCTAATGTTAACAGTAGGCCACAGTTCAACAATATAGATTATTCATTCACATGATAATCATGTGGAAATTTCAGTAAACAATGAACAGAACTAAGAATTAATGATATGATATGCTTAAATGCAATGTCAGCACTCTTATATAATATTATAACAAGCATGCAAGTGACAGTATAATAGAGGTGTGCATATAGCCAGTTCTTGTTACAATCATATCAAGAAGTTGCATAGATGCACCTGTCTGTCTCTCTATCCATGTGTAACAGCTAAAGAACCAGTGAACAGATTCCTGTAGAAATGTGGTATCAGCCAGTTTTTCTTCAGTTTGTTGGAACCTTATAATTATCCTTAAAATCAGACAACAATCTTGAATGTTTACATGCAGTCATATATGTCTTTGCATACATAACTTTGTTAAATATTTGTTGCAGTAATAAATATTCTGGACCGACACAGATATAAGTAAACATATTTCATATCAAATATAAATTTTCTGTAGGTCTTGTGGTTTTTGAGTACATAATTGATACATGATTAATGAGGGAGCAACTGTTCCAGAATTGTTATTGTATGTCTCTGTAAACTTATATAAAGGCAAAGCTACCCCTGTAACAGGCCGTGAAGGCCCATAGGGTTGTGAGACATCAAGGCTCCCACATTTTCTAGACAATCATCTTACAGATGGGTGATGAGGCTGTCACCCTTATGTGTCAGCCACCCTTTAACCCCAGGAAGATTCCAAGTACTCATTTCTATAGGAGGCTGAGTTGATCCCAGGACCATAATGCAGCTGGAAGGATTAGGTCAATTGTAAAATCCAGTGACCTAATCAGGAATTGAACCCACGAGCTTCTGGCTTATACCATAGTGCCTCAACCAACTACGCTACTCCATGGCCCATGAATCTACTATAGTTTAAAAAAATTCATGCTTTACCATAAGTGTGGATTATGTCATTGCAGAATGAAACTTTGTATTTTATAGTTACTGGTTTCGGTCCTTGGCCTAAGGATGGCTAGACTGGCATGTTTTTTGTATGAGATTTTCTGTAGCCCTAGGCTGGGATAGTATCTTGCAATCGATTGCTACTTCCTGCTATAGAAGTGGCAATTCATAATTTAAAAATGCCTCACTCCTTGATGCTATATGATATATGTAATTCAGAAAGCACTGTTAAATTGTGAATGTTAAGGGCCTCCAAAGTTGTTGGTCAGATATNAATGTTCCATACTTGGATAAAGTACTACATTATGATAAAGGAGCTGTGTTTACATTTCTTTATCTTGTCAGTTCCAGCTGCTTGTAATGTTCTGCACCTGCTTTTAATAACACAGTGTGCATATTTATTTTTAATTATTTATATCAGTTAACTGAATCCTGGGTTCCCCTTTTAGGAAAAATAAGGAGGGTGGAGAATATTGCCACATGTATTAGTGACTATAGACGGGGTTTGTATTGGTGAATAGATTTATTGACCACCTACAGGCTGTAACTGCAAATAATTATGACAGTCTCGATGCGTTACACACTCCAGATATCACAGTAACTACATCACATGTAAAGACTTCTTGGCACAGTTTATCCCCTTCATCTGCCGTCTCCCTGAATTCTGATCTACTGCTCTCTCTAGCCAGCCTGGGTTTCTGGTTATATAGCCTCGGGTCAGACCACAGCACAGAAAACATCCATTGCCTAGCAATGGATGTCCTCTATTATTGCTTATTTGCTGGAATGCATTTACTAAGTTATTGCTTAGCCATTTGTATGGTGTGGCCCCACATAGAAAACACCTCTTGCAGCACCCGTTCTATTTTTGTGTGTGCGTGTATTGTGGGCATTACCTAGCAATGGGTGTATGTGTCACAGTTAATGAGAAGCTTCATAATTTATGTTCTTTACCTAACATATTAGGATTCAAAAATTAAAAATGACAAGGTGGCTCGGTGCTCACAAGCAAAAGATAAATTCATACAGCATTTTGGTTTTAGTATCTTGGAGGAAGGGACTGTTTGCAAGATGTATAATAGATGAGAGGATGATATTAAAATGGATGCTAGAGAAATAGGGTGTGAAGGTGTGAACTGGATTAAATTAGCTTAGAAGGGTAGGATTTAGTGAATATGGTAATGGAGCAACAGGTTCTGTGCAGGTGAAATTTCTTCGATAGATGATTAACTCTCAACATCCACACCAGTGACCTAGGTTCGATCCCGGTTCTGGTCAAGTGGGATTTGTAGTGGACAAAATGGCGGTGGGGCAGGTTTTCTCCAAGTACTTCGGTTTTACCTTGCCAATCTTCATTTCACCAAATTTTCCATCTTAATCACCCGGGGCAGGTTACAATAGGCCAATCAGTGGCCGCCGTCCCAAGTGGACCCAGTTGGACTCCACTCCCCACTAAGCGAAAACTCTCAACATTATAATGAAAACTTCAAAGCTGGAACATTCCCAGAGCCTTATGTTTGGTACAGGTTATGGTTTCAGTCTCTGACTTATGATGTGTGTCGGGCATACAGTGTTTTTAATACGAGGGACAGGCTCATGTGGTGATAACAGCATTTCACAAGAACATACAGCCTCTGTCTTCAGGGTAGCCTGAAGATTGGGGGGGGGGATCGTTAGAGGTAAGTGTTGAACCATTATGAAATAATTATTAGCAGGAGAAAACTGAAGAAACTCAAAGAAAACTGCTGCAGCACTCTGCGGCTTCACAAAGTTGGATTGCCATGGAACTGAGGTTCAGTCTGGCAGGAGCATGGGAATTTTCTCTTTACACCATCAAGACCAGCTCTGGATCTCACCCAACCTTCTGTCTAATGGACACTGAGGGCTCTTTCCGAGTACCAATGATTTTTTGTCAGGGTGTACCCTGTTAGGATGTTGGCTTCACCATGCCTAAAGAGTCCCCCCTACCCTCGATTTTTCTATAGGGTTTTTCCTTCCCCTAGCCAGAGAGTCGCATTTGAAGGCACTGGACCCTTGACTTTCACCCTGCTTCATCCACCACATCTCTGCTCTCATCCCAAAATGTGTTGCCCCGGGGTCACCATGTGGTGGGGGAGCTTGGATTTGCCGGCAGAACCCAACTTAACAGGTGACATTCTGGTACCTAATGGTGTGCACCTACTGGCATCAGTGCAGACCACCAGAGCCATTTACCAGCCTTTGGCCCCCAAGTATTCTTTCAGTAATGTTTAATAATTTATCTAATCGCAGCCCTATTAGCACAGTGTTCAGTTATTATTTTCTTCAGTGACTGAGTGTTCAATTAAAAAACATTAAAAATTTCATTGTAAGTTGCCACCGTGGCATGAATGTGTTAAACGGGTTTACTAGTTCATTGCTTTTGCCATGGGAAGAACTTAGTATAGCCACATACTTACATTGTATAAATTCTGCCATCTGTAGATAATATTGTTTCTTATTTGGTCAGGCACAGTATGTAAAATTGTGAAGAACATGAAGAAAGCAGTCTTCTGGGATCTGGCACCGTGTATATGTGGTGTTAACCGACGTTTTGGAGGAACGTATCGCCTCCATCTTCAGGGTAGAAGAAAAATATAAGAAATCTGCAAGCGAAGAGACCGTGAGAACTGGTAAAAGCAGACCAGTCGTTCCTCCCAAATGTCGATTAACACCACATATACACGGTGCCAAATCCCAAAAGACTGCTTTCTTCATAGTCACTGCCGTGAAAGCCTCAAATCTTACATATGAAGAACATATTTGTAAAATTTTAAAATGTGTTTTCTGCAGTGTATATGTGTTTTGAGTCTGGTCTGTTTTTTTGGTATTTGTTACAGCTCCACTTGTTAACATAAAAAAGGCAATTTCACAAATTAAGAGTGAGATTACTGCAATGGACGTGAGAGTGGGTGTGTTGGAACACAGCTTGCTGCAGGCTCGCCTTCGGGACAAGAATCTGCTCCACCAAGATATGAACGCTCCACTTCATGCTTTAGTCTAATTCTGCAGTTCAGAATGCAGCAACACATGCACGCCTTCATCAAACAAGGATTTCTGTTTAGTCACACGTGCACAAAACTACACATAATGCAATTTATTACCATAAAGTAAAAAAAAGTAAAGCTATCCCTGTACCAGGCCCTGAAGGCCCATAGGGTTGTGAGATGTTGACAGTCCCACATTATCTAGACAATCAGCTCAAAGATGGGGGTAAGGTTGTCAGCCTTACGTGCCGGCCGCGCTTTACTCCCCAGGAAGTTGAGGGGCTATGCTACAAGCCAGAAGGTCGCGGGTTCAAATCCCGATGAGGTCATTCGATTTTTTCAATTGACCTAACCCAGCTGCACTAGGCCCTGGGGTTTACTCAGCCTCTTAACAGAAATGAATACCAGGATTTATTACCATGATAAGGTTTATTTATTACTTGGAATTTTTGTGCCTAAGTGTAAGGTATGTTATTTGAGTAACATTACTGGACTTAACGTGAAGGCTTGTATCATTTGTAATGCAATTAACCAATTCATTCTTTTGTTTTTCAGTGTGTTCTCAATTTCTGCAAAATTCCTCTGAAATAACATATTACCTTCATAGGCCATGTTAATATGATGGTACTGAGCATCCCTAGCTGAGCTATTCATCTGGTGAGGCTTAGGTTATGAATGGTGAAACTTCACAAGTCCAGGCAATGTAATGAAATTGGAAGGAGGGGAAGTAGGGAGTTAACAAAATGTCAAGCATTTAAATTAATATTTATTTAACAACTTTAAAGAAACTGTTGCTCTGTAGCATTGTTAGTTACCATGTTTTGCAGTTTTAAATGCCATATAAAGGGAAACATAGTCAGATTTCTTGGAATTCCTAGTCAGAAAGAAAGATTTGCAGTAAATAAATGTTAAATTTTTCACCATGAGTGCAGGTGATTTAATACTGACTAAAGATGCAAACAAATTTAAATAATATATTGATGCTCACAGTTAGGGGGCACAAAGTAGCGTAGTTGGTTGAGGCACTATGCTACAAGCCAGAAGGTTGCGGAATCGAATCCCAATGAGGTAATTGGATTTTTTTTTCAATTTACCTAATCCTTTCAGCCGCACTATGACCCTGGGGTCAACTCAGCCTCTAACAGAAATGAGTACCAGGAATATTCTTGGAATGTTCTTGGGGGTAATGGGCGGCTGGCGCGTTAGGCTGACAACCTTATCACCATCCATGAGCCGATTGTCTAGATAATGTGGGAACCTCAACATCTCACAACCCTATGGGCCTCCATGGCCTGTTGCAGGATACCTTTACTTTTTTACTTTTACTTTACACTCACATTTAAGTTATCAGTGACTGTCACTGAGTTTGCTAACTTCAGTAAGTGATGCTGTTTAGTCTTTTGAATAGGAGGAGGACTTCCTGTACCCTGAAGATGGTGGCAGCAGATTCCTCTAAGACATTGGTATCTCTGTGCCATACTAATGACATGACATCCCAGAAAAGCATAACTTTACTATTCATTACTCTGAGAACCCCTGATCCCGTATATATTATCATGTTTCTGTCATTATATTCATGCATCAGGCATGTAGGTCTTCTTGTTCACTTAAGCTGCTTTTTTTCTTTTTGACTAAAACAGATCAAGGAAATAATAAAATGTACTCTTAACAGTATTGCACAAGGCATATTGTGTGTAACAGATACCACCTCTCCAAAGAGTGATACATATAGTATCTTGTTTTTGTAGTAACACAAATGACATGTTGTACTTACAGAGTTTGTCAAGAGAGTTAGGTACTGTATGATACTAAGTACTCATAATTGCAAAGGAAAATAGTACTTTACAGAGATATTAAGTATATATTTGCCGGTCACGGTAGCCGAGCGGTCTAAGGCATGCACTGTCTTCGCTCGCTCGGAAGCCGGGATCGTGGGTTTGAATCCCACTCAGGGCATGGATGTTTGTGTGCGTTTTTCTGTGTTTGTATACAGGTAGAGGCCTTGCGACGAGCTGATCACCCGCCCAAGGAGTCCTACCGTATGTGTAAGATCTAGAAAAACTGAAGTGAACAGAGTTCATGGAGGTAGGCCTAGGCCCACTGGGGCTGTAGTGCCAAAGAAAAAAAAAAGTATGTATTTAATTACATGATTATAGTTATAAAGTATGTACAATGTGTGTTGTAAAATATTGTGCCTTTCTAATTGGAAATTTACAGCAAGACCAACAGAAGATAAAAATGGTATTACAGTTGATAAGATAATAATCGTTACACATGATAACATTTTTTTTAACTTTGTTACACTGCACATTCTGCCTCATTATTCACCTACTTTTCTGTATGACCAATAAAATTTTTTTCTATTTGTAATCTTGTTTATTCTTTAATCCTGGATGTTCTGTCCTACATATTTCTTACTTTGGCTTGTGAATTATATCATGCAAAATAAATATATATAAGTAGAAGTATTTCTTTTCTGTTTTTCTTTTATAGGAAAGTGTGTGTCAGTACTCAGATCAAGATTTACCACAAAGGATAATTTCCTAAGAACACTATAATCTGTATCTATAGTTATAAAACCTGGAAGTTAAGTCTCAGTGACACAGTAAAAAATGAATTCTGTCTCAATTCTTGAAAGTAGAAATGTTAAATATCATATTTTAGATTTATTTGTGTCGTAGTGGTTAAGGTACTATGCTAGAAGCCGGAAGGTCGCAGGTTCAAGTCCCGATGAGGTCATTAGATTTTTTTCAATTGACCTAATCCTTCTGGCTGTACTAGGCCCTGGGGTTTACTCAGCCTCTAACAGAAATGAGTACCAGGAATTAATTAAATAATTTTCCTGGGGAGTGAAGCGCGGCCAGTGCGTAAGGCTGACAACCTTACCGCCATCTTTGAGCTGATTG
>NW_019734987.1:33369-55701 GCF_002891405.2 Cryptotermes secundus | reverse complement strand
ACAGGTGGAGGCGAGGGGAGAGGAATCACGTGGTAGGCATGGAATGGAACTTTCTAAAACACTAAAACTTCCAAGGAAGAGAAAGAGGGGGGGGGAAGAAGAGAAGCTGCTGAACAGAGCCATAAGTAGAATGCATGGCTCAACAGAAGGGCCATAAAAATGTATATGCACTGTTCTCTCTCCATTTTCTTTGACTGTTCTGCTGTTGAATAAAGTGGATTTGGCATTTGTGTGACTAGCGCCATCTTTTGAGAATATATCACACTACACACTGTGTAGTACTTTTGGTTAGACTTTGTGTTTGTGTCTGTAGATAGCTTCTATTAAAGTGTGTATACATTTTTTTGGGGACCTCTCTATATTTGTAAAAGTCATAATCTAATTAACTGGAAATTAGCTATTGTGTTACATATGCGATTAACTATTCGGAATAAAGTCCTATAAGGTAGACTTTTTGTCTTCTAACATCAGTCCCGTGGACTGTAATGGCCAAAGCATTGGTACTCATTGTTCTGTTACTTATTAGGTTTTTTAGTTGCTAGTGGGGTGGGACTAAGTCCCTTGTACTGTGGCCACTTCTGGCCTATTGTACCAGCCCCAGATGATAGATGAGGTGATTGTGGAGCAATTGGTTGAATGAAGATTGGCAGGGGAAACCGAAGTACTTGTAGAAAACCTGCCCCAGCACCACTTTGTCACCACAAATCCCACTTTACCAAACCCGGGCCACCATGGTGGGAAGCCAGCGACTAACCGCTTGAGCTATGGCAAGGCCTACTTATTAGGTTACAGTGTATTGTGTCCTCTGATACTTTTTTACAAATTCAGGATCAAGCTATGGACAGTTTCACTGCTACATGTATGATGATGTGCTTTGATGTATTTCCTACACGTATTCCAGCTCTGAGATCATTCCTGTCCTAACTGTTGGGAGTATCATATTATAGTTCTGCCAGCCTCCCCTATTTTTAATAATATGCGTGAATGTGAAGATAATAGGAGGATAATTAGAGATTTCTCTAGTAATCTTGTTTTGTATTTAGAATATTCTTATTTTTACTTTTGAAATTGTAATTTTTACTTAGGTTGCCTTAATTTGAGGGAGAAAAAGATATATTTTTTATAAGAGAACTGTTTATATCAGTGTTAATCACCCTTAAATCGATTATGCACTTATTTTTAATTGGTATTTATTTACTTATTTCTGTTTGTGGCTTTATTTGAGCTTTATATAGTTCAAATGGTTATAGAATACAGGCAGACAGATGTGGAAAATTTATGTGGGATTTCATCACCTTAATTCCTAATGGTTCTATCTCCATTTTTCATTATTCTTCAGGTTATAAATGCATTTATTTCCACAGGGCATAAAGGCTATAGGCAGGGTAAGGTGAGATAAAAGTTGTTCCTGTACTTGATTAATTAAGCACCAGGCCATGAAGGCATATGGGGGAGTGGAACTACAACTCCACCATTCTTGACCTTGACACTAGATTGAGGTGTTTTGTCAGCTTCATGACCCAACCACTTTACCTGTTGCACAGGAGGCTGGGTGGGTTCCAGAGCTGGTGTGGACACTGAAGAGAAGATACAAATCTCTTGCCCCTTTCAGGAATAGAACCCCTGCTGTCCAGCCTGTAGTCAGTGGCTATGTCAACTGAGCTGTCTGTTCCCATTCTCTTTTTGAGTGAAGCATTAATGAAAATTCATTATTAGAGAGTAAAACAATATAAATTATAAATAATCAGTTCCCTTTTGTTCTCTCTCCTATGTCAAACTCCGTAGTCTAGAGGTAACATTCCCACCTCATGACTCGTGGTACGCAGATTCAAACCCGGCGCAGGTCGTCGAATTTTTAAGGGTGGAAAAATTCAGGGAACAAGTCCTCCGGGAGGGACTTTAAGCCGTGTGTCCCGTGTCGTAGTTTTACTGCACGTAAAAGAACCTCATATCTCCAAAGGAGGTCACTGAGCCAAATTCAAGGACGTTTCCCGCCCAACAAGTAGTCTCTAACGCCTCTGATAGATGGGGGAAGCATTGTAGATACCGTCAAGCTAGTGGAGGCCAAACTCGCTGGCTCGGTCGGGACTGATGGTACGCACCAATATCGGTAGGATATAGAGACTGGTAGAATATCATAGAGGGAAGCACAATGGACCAATACCGGTTTAAGTACATGGGGAAACCCACCCTTTCCAATAACTAACTAATTAACTAAGCACTGTGCCATGAAGACACATGGGGGAGTGGAGATATAAGTCCATTTTTCTTGATCTCAGCACTATTTGGAAGTGAATGGTCAGCTACGGACCCCTGCCACTTTACTTTCAGGCGAAAGAGCCCCTGGTACCCCTTGTGGATAGGAGACTGTGTTAGCCCCATAGTCGGTTTAGATGCTGTGGAAAATAGAAAAATCTTGTGCTGCTGGGAATCAAACCCAGGCCACCTAGCCCATAGCTCATTGCTATACTAACTGAACTATCCCAAATCTGATGTGGAGATAGAAGCACTAAGAACTAAGGTGATGATGCTCTTATGCCTGATGTGTAGTTCCAAATCTTCATTTCTAGCTTTCTGGTAGTCCTTGTTCAGATGCAGCATTCCCTCAGCTAGTAAATAAATTCTCTAGCTTTTTTCTTTTCATGTTAGAGAACCCAGACATTCATTATCATGTTTACAAGAGATCACCCTTGGACTCTTTCCTAAGCCATTGAATCCAGTTCTCATCTTTGGTTCTTTTAATATTGTCATCCCATATTCTTAATTGTTAAAACTATTTCTTACAGAAGGGTACTAACCCCAGGTTAGAGTCCATACTGATAAGATATTTTGAACTATGTTCTTTACTCATCTGAATGAAGATTGATATTGTGTCTATAATTTCCACTATTTCAGGAAATCTTTGCTTGCTTGTAAAGTTGCCAAGATTGTTACTGGTTCATTTACCTTGGCCTTGGACATGAATGGATACTATTTTATGTAAAATGAACATAGCAGACCCATATTTAAAATGGTAGTTATCAGCGCTGGATTTGATGCATCATTATTTAACACGTCTGAGTTCAATTGCAGTAGACTTTTAATGAAAGTATATAAGTTTATATTGCATTCAAATTTGCTAATAGTGGATGTCTATGAACACACAGATTTTTAGCTTCAACAAAAAGTGTGTAATTTCTTGAGTAACTTGCCTACAATTCGAATTTCCAAACCTGTTTTCATGGAGCTAATTATTGATGACTTTCATGTCATTTTCTCAATAGGACTTAGTTTATCATAGAACATAATATTGACTTCACACTTTCACCAGATGATACAAATTTGTTCATAGATCATGTCTTTGATTTGAATTATTTTTTATAAAACACATTGTATTGTTAACAGAGAAAATTATTTCTTCCTTTTGAATATGGGGGTAGATTTATGAGTGCACTAGACGCTTGATGAAATGAGTATAGCGACGGGCTATAGGCTGGACGACCCAGCTTCAATTCCTGGCAGGGCAAGGTTTTCCCTTCACACCATCCAGACCGACTCTTGGGCCACCAAGCCTCCTATCCAGTGGATACGGGGGAGGTAAAACGTCCGGGGGCGTGAAGCTGACCACTGACCTCCATCCATTGCCGAGGTCAAGATTGGTGGAGCTATACCTCCACTCCCCCTTAGCACAGTGATACTTTTACCACTTTTTTTTTTACTAGACACTTGATAAAGAATGGAAATTCGTGGTTTGGGGTTTAGGTACATCACATAGTTTTCTATGTGCAGTACAAGACATACCATGTTTGAAAGATCCGAAAATTTATGTTAAATCTACTATTAGGCTTTTAGGAGCACGGTAATGAACTTCCGGTTATTATAAAGGCAGCATTTTTCTTAATTATCTGAGCGACAGTTAAAATTCACAGACAGAGCTCCGTTCCATGGGGTTAAGTTAAATTTAAAGCTACATTTACTACGCATAAACGCATCATAGCACTTCTACCTTCGTGCATTTAGAACGTAACGGTGTAATGTTTTGCACACCTGCTTGGTAGTTGGGAAGTGCTGGCACGAATACCATCTCTCCCGACTCAGGTTATTTTTCGTGGTTTCCATCAGTCAATTCATGAAAATCTCCGGAAAACACCTCAGATTAGGTCACGACCACTTCCTTCATCGTTTCCAGTTCATTATTCACTAACAATCCTGATAGTCGACACTGTATAGCCCAATCCACTCTGAGTGTCGTTAGAAACAAACCGCCTACTCTTACAAGTCAACTTGTCTGTGTAAGAGAAACGGCCTCACAGATACAAGTAAAGCAGATATTGATTAAAGCCAATAAAAAATTTTATTTTATGTTAATTTATTTTGGTTTTTGTATGTATAGCGGCTGAAAACGCGGTAGCATAGTTGGTTGAGACACTGTGCTACAAGCCGCAAGATCGCGGGTTCGATTCCCAATGAAATCATTGGATTTTTCAATTGACCTAATCTTTCCAGTCGCACTATGGCCCTGGGGCCGACTCTGTCTCTAACAGAAATAAGTACCAGGAATCTTCCTGAGGGTAAAGGGCGGCCGGCACTTAAGGCTGACTGCCTCACTGTCATCTGTGAACCGATCGTCTAGAAAATGTGGGAGCCTCGAAGTCTCACAACCCTATGGGCCTCCACGGCCTGTTACAAGGATAGATTTATTTTATTATGTTTATCGGCTAAATGAATTAAGTTAGGAACAAACGAAATTGAACCGTTAATTCTGTATTTGAGATAAATGAACGCGTGATAGTTTCTGGTCAGTGTCTTAATCGGATTCTCACTTAAAACTTTTGAGTACATTTAGAGTGCACATGCGATTAACACTTTATGACGATATCCAATATAAACTATTGTATGCACGTGTTGTTACTCCAAATGAAAGAACTCGAGTTTATGGCCACTTGACTTTCAATTCCTGCAACAAGTACGTAAAACCTGAAAAATCGTAAGTAACAAATAGTCTTATCACTTGTTTGATTTAAATATAAACCATGGGAGTGCGCATGCAAAACATGGGGTTATTTTTCTTTGCATTTCTTTCAAGGAGCACTCGGAAATATAATTGGTTTAGGCACTATGCTACAAGCCGGAAGGTTGCGGGTTCAATTCCCGAAGAGGTATTTGGATTTTTTTTTTCAATTTACCTAGGCCTTCCAGCCGCACTACGACCCTGGGTTTGACTCAGCCTCTAACAGAAATGAGTACCAGGAATTTTCCTGGGAGGTAAAAGGCGGCCGATGCCTAAGACTGACAACTTCACCGCCATTTGAGAGCCGATTGTGTAGAAGACGTGGCAGCCTCAACGTCCGAAATCCTATGGGCCTACACGGCCTGTTACAGGGATAGATTTACCTTTTTATTATTATTCTTATATTTCTTTCAAGCGTATAATATCAGAGTCCTTTGTCATTTCACGAACGTAAAGCACAGTCGTAACTTTCCAACTTTTAAAACAATACGGAATACATGAAGATAGGAGATACAAATGGATTTAATGGATTTAAAGATATTCCTTGCAAGAATTCTTGACACAAAATTCCTTCACGGCTAGCATTTAGAGCATATATTTCTATACAGAATAATTAATAAAAACACTTTACTTCAGTTGTCATGTATTATATACACTGGATATTTATTTATTTAGTTTATTAAAAATAAATGCAATCTTCTATCGCAGGGAAATTAATGANTTCTACCCTGAAGATGGAGGCGATACGTTCCTCCGAAACGTCGGTTAACACCACATACACACGGTGCCAAATCCCAGAAGACTGCTTTCTTCATAGTCACCGCCGTGAAAGCCTCAAATCTTACATAATGAAGGATTTGATTAATTAATTCCATGGAACAGAGTATTTCTTGAGAAGCTAATAGTTGCTCAGGCAGTCAAAAAATTCTTCACTTTTCATTTATTTTGGAATTCAAAAGCTCGTTGCCATGTTAGACAATTTTTTATGCCAGATGACTTGAGTTAATGTCTTCCCACCGTATTTGCTTAAGATCCGTTTTAATATTGTTCTCCTATCGTCTTCATTGCTGCATATGTGTCTTATGTAAGATTACGTAATCTAGTATAGAGCTCAGCTGTCAGTAGGGCAGATTATGTAACGTTGAATGATAAGATGATTAATGAACAACGAATTAGAAAGACATGTACATAGAAGTCATAGTGGCCTGAGTTTAAGTACTATCTCAGAATTTGTCTGGAGGGACAGAAGATAGGCATGAAAACGTCAGTCAGAACAGCCGATGTTTGAATCCAGGACCTCTCGAATACGAATTGTTAGCCCCGTCAACCTTCAGTCGTTTCTGTTCAAATTCAATCAAGGTGCGATGAAAACTGTGTTGTAACGCTCTGTACTTCGGAAGAAGTCCACCAACATTTCGGAGGAACGTATTGCCTCCATGTTCAGGGTCGAAGTATAGACCAAGCAAAGGCCGCGCCATAGCTGGCTTCCCATCGCGGCGGCCCGGGTTCGATCCCGGGTCTGGTAAAGTGGGATTTGTGGTCGACAAGGTGGCGCTGGGGTAGGTTTTCTCCGAGTACTTCGGTTTCCCCTGCCAATCTTCATTCCACCAATTTCTCCACAATCACCCTCACCTATCATCTGGGGCTGGTACAATAGGCCAGAAGTGGCCGCAGTACAAGGAACTTAGTCCCACCCCACTAGCAATAAAAATGGACCAAGCAGGAAACTGCCAATAAGCAGCTCCTGAAAGCCCGTAGTGTTCCACCCTTGGCACGCAATGTAAGCGTATGTCTGACTGGCTTTCAGTGCAAGAGGAACAAATAGTACTGACCTAAAAATCTATACTTTCTACTCGCTTCTCTTGCGAGCAACACTCTCTCCACTGCCATAATCAAAATAGAAAGTATCACCGCGATGACGTAATATATTCCTGTTTGCCTGGTAACATTTCTTTTCTTTTCTCCCCGAATCATTTCTCCGGTTGTTCACCTCGTATGCATACTAAAGCCAGAACCGGTCACCTTTGCAACACACACCATGGAGCCAGGGCAGAATTTTTAGTTATGGGGGCCCTGAGGAAATCAAAATGTGGAGGCCCCTAACAGTAACAAGAATTTTAGGTTATGACAATTTTTTTTCTTCTGGTTCTCATTTTTTACAACACATTTTTTCCCCCTTGGCACTACAGCCCCAGTGGGCCTAGGCCTACCTCCATGAACTCCGTTCACTTCGGTTTTTCTAGATCTTACACATTCGGTAGGACTCCTTGGGCGGGTGATCAGCTCGTCGCAAGGCCTCTACCTGTACACAGACACAGAAAAACGCACACACACAAACTAAACATCCATACCCTGAGTGGGATTCGAACCCACGATCCCGGTTTCCAAGCGAGCGAAGACAGTACATGCCTTAGACCGCTCGGCTACCGTGACCGGCAGTTTACAACACAATACAACGCGATAACTAAGAACGAACTAGTGATTTGAGAGGCCAAAATATCTCAATAAAGTCTGTGGATTCTATTTCTATTTTGTGGAGGCCCCGAGACGACATCTCCGCCCCGATGTCTCCTCTTCACTTCCAGTCTTGCATGGGACAGCGTCATTCATACCGGGAAGAGTCAGTAAATAGGTCACAAATGGATATAAAACGTAAAAAATGTGGTATTCAATTCTGAGAAAAAAAAATCTTTTTCGGCATATCCTCAACTAACATTGAAACACTTGTCCCATCGCTTTACCAGTGTGTCGAAACACGCAGCATGAATGTCTTTTGACCGTTGTCTCAGGGAGGTATTTGTGACGTATGCTGCTGAAAAGTCGTGGTTTTCGTACCAAGTTTCATGACGATCGGTTCAGGCATTCAAGCAATATTAAGGATATTATATCAACAGTTTGAGAGGCTTCAGTGTTTTTATTACTGATGTGAGGGACTTATGGAGTATGCCATTGAGATGACCACGTGTGTCAAGACAAGCACGCCAAGTTTTATAAAGATGGGTTCAGACGTTCAAAGTTCTTATACGGGATGCACATGCGAACATACAGACAACATATAATCTCATAAGCCTACTTTTTTTTTTCAGAATAAAGGAAGTAGGTTAGAAATTAATCTTGCGCACCCATAGGGCACAAGATCCACAACACATCCCCAGAAAACATTGATTCCCTTACTTGTGATTACCAAAGCGGGTCTGGTTACTATATTTACAAAACCCTTAACAGTGGAATTGGAAGGGATGAATTTTGTAACATCACTCACATAGCTTCCCCCAAAGTTGTCTCCACCTTGTCGTGGTGGGGCTTGCGTGACTCTGTGACCTGGAGAGCTATGCCGGCGGTAGTTTGACTACCGGTAGGGTCATCCATGCCGGAAAGGTCAAAGGGTAGAGTCCAGACTAAGATACCCTGGTCCTCCAGGTTGGGGTTGGGCATGAGGCTAACAACCTCATCCTGTAAAAAAGAATTTTGTTCAGAAACCTAACAACCAGCCTCGGGTCATCGTCCGTGGGTCCATTCCTATGGCAGCACGCACTGGTTGTGGAGACTGGTTGTAGAGGAGACCAAGGCTCACCAGGGCTGTAGCGCCGAGTGGTAGTGGTAGGTAGGTAGGTACTCAGATAACTTTTCTGCTTAATGAGTTCCTGATTGCAGCTACCGTGTTCCTTTGATCTCAGAGTCCATTAAACTAATGGTATTTCAATTTCTGGCTTGAATTCCTCACGCTGTTTGCGATGCCAGAAACTGAATAAATATTCCATCAGTATTTTCACCGTCGCTAGCCTGTGGATCAAACGTCCATCTTAGGATTGCTCTGCGTATCATTCAGTGCATATGATCAACTCATTCAAGCTTCGATCATAACTCTTCCCCTTCCCCGTTTCAGAAATTTCTCCCACTACTGGAAGTTGTTATGCAGTTTAGTGATCAGTTAAGTACGAAAAGGTCTTCTAGTGTTACGCCGCCTGAAGTGCTTACCAGAAGTCGCTGTGCACGGCGCTGTGTACTTTCTACGCGAGCCAACAAGAAATTAGTTCATAATTGCCATGTGTTATTGACATGCGAAGAGGGAAACTCTCTTGTGGTCTAGACTGTGAGACACTAGGAGGCTGTGAAAGGTAAGCACAGTATCTGCTGGGCACAGTAATAAAATCTGTTAAGATTGGAGATCTATGACATGTCTCGAAATAAACAAAGAAATGTGCGTTTGAAGACTGTTGATTGAAGTGAAAACATTGATATTGGTGGTAGTTTAATTTAGTGTTAATTATTGGATATTAAGGTACCCTTGCATACTGCAGTTTTAGAACCTCTTTTTGTTGATACTAAGGGTTCAGACGATGGTATATAACACTCAGAATTACTGGGTTTTTGGACTTCATCCACCGTTCGTTAGTCTAAAAGCTACAGAACACAACTTTTCGAAAAATGGATTTGTTTCCTTCTTCAGATAAGGGAAGAGACACCTACAGCCTGGTATCAGGTATTTATATACCTGTAGTTATAGTTACATGCCGATCACAGCGGCCCGCTCGAACACTGGGATCGTGGGTTCGAATCCCACTCGAGGAATGGTTGTCTGTGTGCGTTTTTTCTATTCTTGTCTTGTTCTGTGTTTAGGTAGCGACCTTGCGACGGGCTGATGCCCCGTCTACGGAGTTCTACCGACGGTGTATATAGATTAAGAAACTGAAAATGCGGCCAAGGTCCTCAAGGGCTGTAGAGCCATAGACGGATATACTGACGTGAGTTATCCAGTGATTGAGGTTAGCTCTTTCTAAGGGACCCAACAGAGCAACAGAGTAGTTGTCTTCCCCATTAAGGGAGGAACATAGACTGAGGGTGTTTGAGAACAGGGTGTTGAGGAGAATATTTGAACCGAATAGGGATGAAGTGACAGGAGGTTGGAAAAAACTGCATAATGAGGAGCTTCATAACTTGTACTTTTCTCCAAGCATAATTAGAATGATCAAATCAAGAAGGGTGAGGGGGGTAAGTCATGTAGCACGAATGGGGGAGACGAACGCGTATAGGATATTGGTGGGAAAGCCAGAAGGAAAGAGACCACAGGGAAGACCAAGGCGTAGGTGGGTGGACAATATTAGAATGGATCTTAGAGAGATAGAATTGGATGGTATGGATTGGATAGATCTGGCTCAGGATAGGGACCAGTGGAGGGCTCTTGTGAACACGGTAATGAACCTTGGGGTTACATAAAATGCTGGGAAATTCTTGAGTAGCTGCAGAATTGGCGGCTCCTCCAGAAGGGCTCAGCTCCATGAGTAAGTAAGTAAGTAATGTTCTAACAAAGCATTGTCATACGCTATGTTTATAGGAAGTGGGGATTTCAAAATTAAAACGACCATCTGGACACGCGTCCCATGATGATTAATACGAATTATCACCACACGCTCTGATGAATTTTCTGAGATGGAGTTAGTCATGCATTATTTCATAAGCTGTCTTGAACTATGTCTTTCCTTTTAAACAAATGCCTTACTCATCAAAACTGCTTTCGTAATAATAGCAAAGCTTCGCGTGTGTACACGTATTATCATGTCAGCTGTTATTTTGTATTTCTGCCTTTGTTATTCGAATACTGTCATGAGATGTGTGGGACCCATTACTGGACACATGCTGGAATATCCTATACACAAAGAAACAGAGAGCAATTTGGTGTAGCCAACACAGTACGAAGTACGGGAATATAAAAGTGGACCGAGAAAGCGCGTGCAATGGGCTATATGATGTCGGGGAAGAGGGAATGGTTGGAGAACTGAAAGAAAGTGGTCGGGACAACAATAAGGCTGGGGAACGGCCTGAACCTTGAGAGTACAGAAAATAAGAAGACATATTCAAATATTACCAACATTGCATCGTAAAAACAAATATCGTTGTTTTTATGTCACGGAAAGATAAACCCATAACAGGTTTTTATTTCTTATCATAAAAGATAAACCGTGTTACTAAACAAGCTATAGCAGTTGGAGAGACTGGCGCATTTCAATGTCCCGAAATGTCAGGTTGGAATTTTTCATTGGGTATAGCATGAAAACAATATATTTGCGAAGTCGCCATGTTCCCCCACTCCGTTTTATTAAAATTTTGCCCCAATTGTGTATTTTGTATTTTTCCCTCTGGACTAGCGTATCGATATAGCGACTAGCTACGGGCTGAACAACCAATAGGTCTGAGTTCGAGTCCCGGTAGGGTCAAGAATTTTCTCTTCACCAAATCGTCCCAACCTTCTATCAAATGGGTACCGGGGGCTGTTTCCCCGGGGTTAAAGTGGCCGGACGTGAAGCTGACCACTCAACTACAACTAATGCCGAAGTCAAGAAAATGTGAATCTACATATGCGTCCACTCCCCCATACGCCTTCATAGCGTAGTGCGTAATTAGTTAAGCACAGAGACAACTTTACCTTTACTGAAAGAGTGGCACAATTTAAAGCAGTAAGACTGGCGTTTTGAAGACAAATTAGTGGTAGATGCTTAATCGGAGCCTTGATAAAGTTGAGATGTAGGACCAAAGTCTTATATGTAAAATAAAGATGGATTTAAGTCTTTACACAAAACGATAATTAAGATAATACATAGCCTCTATGTTGGCTGTTTTGTCACGAGCCGACTGATAATTTCTGAGCGATAGGTTCCAACTCATACTCAGTCACATTCTGAAGCATTATGCTAGCGATAAGTTTCAATGAACGTGGGTGAATTGGAATTCTGCAGAAATAACAAATAGTGATCACTTTATTTCGCTCGGTCGGTATAGTTCGCTTGCGGACTACAGGCCACGGAGTTGTTTTTTGTTCCATCACTTTAATTTGGCATCTTCATGACTTGGTGCTTAAATAATTAAGTAAGGTAAGGGTAAAGCTGCCGGACACGGTAGCCCAGCGGTCTAAGGCGTGTACTGTCTTCGCTCTTTTTTAAACCGGGATCGTGGGTTCGAATCCCACTCAGGTCATGGATGTTTAGTTTCTGTGTGCCCGTTTTTCTGTGTTTGTGTACAGGTAGAGGCCTTGCGATGAGCTGATCACCCGCCCAAGGAGTCCTACCGAATGTGTAAGATCTAGAAAAACCGAAGTGAACGGAGAAGTTCATGGAGGTAGGCCTAGGCCCACAGGGGCTGTAGTCCAAAAGAAAAAGAAAAAAAGGTAAAGCTATCCCTGTAACAGGCCGTGGAGGCCCATGGGGTTGTGAGACGTCGAGGCTTCCACATTTTCTAGACAATCAGCTCACAGATGGCGGTGAGGTTGTCAGCCTTACGCGCCGGCCACCCTTTACTCCCCAAGAAGATTCGTGGTACTCATTTCTGATAGAGGCTGAGCCGACCCGAGGGCCATAGTGCGGCTGGAAGGATTAGGTAAATTGGGAAAAAAAAATCCACTTCTTCGGGACTCGAACCCGCGACCGTCTGGCTTGTAACATAGTATCTCAACCAACTACGCTACCGCTTGCCCCAATTAATTAATTAAGCACAGGAACAAATTTACCTTTACCTTGTACTCGTTAGAGTTTAAATGATTTAATGTAAATAATTAGTGAATTTTAATATCGTTTTAAATATTAACAGATCGATAAACAAAAGCCTTCATCTCTTCAACATGCCTGAACTATCTTCTTTCGGGTCGTTTCACAAAATCTTTTCCCTTTACATTTTAATTCTAACGCCCTTCTCTGTATCCTTACTCTATATATTCTTTCTACATGGCCAGGCTATTATAATCGTTTTTCCCTTAACTCTTGTTAACAAAATTTGATCCCGAATCTTATGAACAAAACCCGTGAGAGAAAAACAAGATGCCCTTGAATTTGCAGTCTTCTCGTTGTCTTGCTGCCCCCCTCGCCTGCTGTCTTCGGTGCCCTGTTCTTAACACGTCCAATCTAAGAATCTTTCGTCTTTCTGTCTCATCCCGCCCGTCTAAAACCGCAAGGATTCAAACTGAGAACAAGTTTGTACGCTAATTTTGCCTTGCGCTTTCTGTTTTCCATAGCCTTCAGGCACAACCTGGGGCTCACCCACCCTTCTGTCCATTAGGTACCGGAGGTCCTTTCCAGGCGGTTAAAGAGAGAGGATCGTGTAGTCGTATTAAATTACAACGAAGCTAGGAATTTGTGGTTATTATCTCTATTTTTCTTTACCTGTGGCTCTACGGGTGTGAAACTTGGCCACTGACATTAAGGGAGGAACATAGACTGAGAGTGTTTGAGAACAGGGTGCTGAGGAGAATTTTTGGACCGAAGAGAGATGAAGTGACAGGAGGTTGAAGAAAACTGCATAATGAGGAGCTTCATAACTTGCACTCTTCTCCAAGTATAATTAGAATGATCAAGTCAAGGAGGATGAGATGGGCAGGGCATGTAGTATGAACTGGAGAGAAGAGGAATGCATATAGGATATTGGTGGGAAAGCCAGAAGGAAAGAGACCAATAGGAAGACCAAGGCGTAGGTGGGTGGACAATATTAGAATGGCTCTTAGAGAGACAGGATGGCATGGTGTGGATTCGATTGATCAGGCTCAGGATAAGGACCAGTGGAGGGGTCTTGCGAACGCGGTAATGAACCTTCGGATTCCATAAAATGCTGAGAAGTTCTTGGGTGGCTGCACAACTGGCGGCTTCTCAAGAAGGGCTCAGCTCCATGAGTGAGTGAGGGATGGTTGGTTAATTTAAAGGATTTCTGATATTCGCGGAATTGGGATAGCTTAGGTGACGTAACAAGTGCGTGACTCATTGAATTATGGCGTGTTGCACTCACGTGTTGCATTCAACAACACAATCTGTATACGTGTTCTTTGGATTGTCACCTCAAGCAGCCGAAGTACGCGTTTATGTCCAGGCAGCTTATCCCGGCAGCAATACAATGTTAATAGAAACCACATGCAGGGGAGTGCGTTCCTTTCTGACTGCGTCAGCGTTTCACAAGACGCGACTCATTAGTACTTCTTTGTTTAACATGCTTAAGTCTGTAAGTTCACATACACGTATTTCAAGTCGAAAAATTCTAGATTGATTTTGATGAAATTTGATATGAAATGTATGTTATCTCGGACGAACACAAACTCGTACTTACTAAATTTCATGCAGTCGGTAGTAATATGATGGTGGTAACACGAACTTATGAGGTGGGAGCCACTCTAGCGCCACTACGCTGTGAATTATGACGGTGAAAAATTGATCCCGTGATTTTGACGGATTTCAATTTTTCGGTAGCCCTAAATACATAAGGGTGATTTTTGGAATTCCTTCTGTATAGATTTGTATGGAGGGTCAGTGTATAAAATCAGTGAGCCCAAATTGTTATGTAACGCGTACATGACCTAGCTTATATAATTAGCGACTAACAGTGGTCTTCGCAGCGATTCACTTATCCACGCTTGCAGCCAGTGATTCGACGTTAGACTTCGAACTGTTGACTCCGCGAGACAGAGTACTGGTGGGGTCAAAGTAATTTACGCAAATATTCATCACAGTGATGTCATTTTCCTTGTACTCCTATTTCATACGTCCTTTAATATCAACCTAATGATGTGGTTTTTGTTGTAGTAACATTCCCTCTTTTTTTGGATCTGTAATAAGTAAAGTAAAGTAAAGCTATCCCTGTAACAGGCCGTGGAGGCCCACAGGGTTGTGAGACGTCGAGGCTCTCACATTTTCTAGACAATCGGCTCATAGGTGGCGGTGAAGTCGTCAGCCTTAAGCGCCGGCAGCCCTTTACCCCCAGGAATATTCCTGGTACTCATTTCTGTTAGAGGCTGAGTCAACCCCAGGGCCATAGTGCGGCTGGAAGGATTAGGTCAATTGAAAAAATCCACCTCATCGGAATTTGATCCCGCGACCTTCCGGCTTGTAGCATAGTGCCTCAACCAACTGCGCTACCGCTTGTCCCCTTTTGGATCTGTAATAGGCAAATTTATTCACAACCGCGAATTTTTTCTTTTGACTAAAGCAAAGATATATTCAAACGAATACAGCATTCTGATACCTGGGCATTATGTACACGGAATATGACGTGTAATACAAATATGTTTATTATTTCACAAATGAAGTCTGTAGAATTCGGCCTGCAAGTGTACAGGATATAACTGGAAGGTGAGAACGTATTTTTGGACGAGTTCCACCCACCAAAACAAGAAATAATGTCCATATCAACACGTGTCCGGAAACATTTTGTTGAGTTATAGCTGAAAGAATGCTATGCAGACACCAGCAGCAGTTGAGCATTAATGTGGGCAGGTATTGTTGGTGATTGTTTGGTAGGCCCGCATGTGTAGCCTTATAGGCAACCACTTACACATGATCTGCCAAAGCTACTGGAAGATGTGCCACTGGCAGTCAGCACGAGTGCGGTACATGCATGATGGTGCTCAGTGCTGTGCGAGATATTCTCACTGTCATGAGCGGTGGATAGGTAGAGGAGGACCCGCTGCATGGCCTCCACGCTCGCCGGACTTCAATCCTCTGGGATTTTGCTTGTGGGAACACCTAAACACCCTTGTGCATGCAGCTCCTGTTGACAGCTAAGACGGATATCGCACTGTGGACGCCTGTCAAACTATCCGCAACTGCCCCGGCATCTTTGCACGGATCGGCGGTCCATGACACGTGTCGAGGCGTGTCATGGAGGACATTTTGAGCACTGTTCGTAAACATACTCTTTCAGCTATAAATGACAAATTAAATGTTTCCGAACACGTGTTGATATGGGCAGGTTTCTCATTTTAGCATGTGGAACTCGTGCCCAAAGTTTGTTTGCACATTTCAGTTATAACCTCTACAATTCCTCCTTTCCGCCTTCTTTAATAACTTCCAGACGAACTTATCTTCTGGCTTATCTTCGTAAAATTCTGAAGGATATGTCATGAAAGACGATTCCACCATTTATCTAGTACATACTTTCAAACCCATTATCGTCAACGGTATTCCCTTTCGCTTCGATTTAGAGGTCGAGGATACCTGCCTTCCACAAACAAGCGTTCGTGAAATGGTAAGTCGACACCGAGGTAATATTTCCCTTTGGTGAAATCATAAAATTAACCGCTCACGACTGTCCGGCATGCAGTTGCAGGTTTCAACAAGTTTTGACTCTAAATCACAATGCATAGCAGTTCTCGTTACCTAAAAAGAACTTTACACTTTCCAAAGGAGACTTGAAAGACAAGCGGCTCATGAAAGGCATGTGATTGCAGAATATGTCGTTTAAAATACAGAGTCAAAAATTAAACGAACTACGACCGCTATTGGGAAAGTAACCTCCATTTATTTTAGGCAACTGATGTAGGGGCGAAATTACCATCTAGTGGTCAGAGTTCCTGGTTACAGATCCAGAGGTCCCGGATTCGATTCCCGGCGCTACCAGATATTCTGAGAAGTAGTGGGTCTGGAACGGGATCAACTCAGCCTCATGAGGATAACTGAGGAGCTATTTCAAGGAAATAACGGCTCCGGTCTAGAAAACCGGAATTAACGGCTGTGGCGTTTTTTTTTATTGCAGAAAAAATATTGTAAATACAAAAAATGCCTAGGCAATGCCCATCCGACCTTCTGTAGCATAAACAGCTTTTTCTATAATGGCGGTAACCCCGCGATTCTTAATATAGATCTTAACTTAAATATGGGAGTATTCGTTGCGCTGACCACACGACACCCTCTATCCGCTAAAGTTGGCACCAACTTCGCCGAGAAGCGGCGGTCGCTCCGTCGGTATAGTTCGCTTGCGGACTAAAACCACGGAGTTTGTTTGATATAGGAGCGGGGGGAGCTCGCGCATGCGAAGTAGCGTCAGAGGACACACTGACTTGTAAACCATCACATAACTGGTAAACTAGTGTTTGTAAATGAATAACTCTTATTTTTAACTCACTCTTCTTGTTTTGAAAAATAAACGTATGCTTACGATCGACCCCCTATCAACTTTTGAATGCCTGAACCAATCTTTACGAAATTTGGTATGTACAAGTGTATCGTAGACCCGGGATAGCACAGTTGTTATACTGTAGCAAATGGTTACGGGCTAGACGATCAAGGCGTTGGAGTTCGAGTCCCGGTGAAGGCTAGAATTTTCACTTCTCAATGTCGTCCAGACCGACTCTGGGACCTACTAAGCCCACCCTCTAATAGGTACCGGGGCCCTTTCCTCGGGGGTAAAGCGGCAAGGCTGTGAACCTGGCCACTCACCTCCAACTAGTGCCGTGGTCAAGAAAACATGGATCTATACATCCAGTCCCCCATACGCTTTCATGGCACAGTGCTTAGTTAGTTAAGCACAGGGACAACTTTACCTTCCCTAACCTAACAAGTATATCATGGCACCTGGGCCCATCTCAGCGGCGTACCTCATAAATCACTCTCGTTACTCTGTAAGTGTATTCCTTTATCGTTGCTAGGAAACGGCTTGGAAAAATCGTTACCCCGGCAACGAATACACACGCAATAATAACGAATTGTTGGACGTGTCGTTTTCTATACGGCCGCTGTCCTGTAAAAGGAAAGCAGGCAATTAATTCTTCCCAGAACTTCTTATTCTTAGTGATATTGCTCTGGACAGCCAGTGCGTAAGAGAAAGGTTATACGAGGAATCTGATGAACTTGCTTATCGTCGTCCTTCAGAGTTCTCGATAGGCACAGCTGGCGCCGTGTAGGTCTCTGTAGATACCCACTGCCCTACATTCTACGTCAGAGCGTTGGGAACGTAATCATTCAGTGCATTTCTGTGACGCTTTACTTAAGGACTGGAACCGGGATAGCTCACTCGACATAGTGACTCGAATACTGCCAGGATGACCGAGGAATCGTGGTTAGATTGACGGCAGACGCAAGATGTATTTCTTTTCCTTACAGTGTCGAGAAGTGTTCTGCGGCTCATCGGCCTGCTATTGTTTCCCCACTTCCGGTCCTACAGGGGCCCTTAAGAGAGCCGCCTCTTCCCAATTCTCAAGTTCACACTTACCTCCTGTGAGAAATACGTAAGAGGCTCTGAAAAGTGTCAATTATTTTTTCCATTTTTTCATACGGTTACACTTAGAATTACTGGGTTTTCGGACTTTGTCCATCGTCAGATATTCTAGAAGCTAGAAAACATGACGTTTCGGAAACTAGATCTGTTTCCGTCCACAGATGAGAGGGGAGACACCTGCTGCGTTGAGTCCCTTAGAAAAAGCTAACCTCAGTCACAGGATTCTTTAGAACTCTTTAGAATATACAGTTATACAATTATTTCCCTGAAGACAACATTGGATCCCTGGAAAGGGCCATCCTTATTCTCTACTCCCTTTCGCTGCCCTGACTAGAAACTAGTTTGCCCTCTTAAAATGGCCGTTTACTAGTCAGGTTTTTTTTCATTTGTCCTTTTCTGCGCCCTGTTTTGCCCCCTTTTCCTTGGATGTTATGACCAACCTATTTGTAGCCTCCATATAAAACCACGTGAAATATCTCGGTGTAATCTTTGATACGAGAATTACATACAGATTGCACATAGCAATGATCAAAATCATTTATGAGAGTCTATTCACTATACTGGAATTGACAGTTAAATGCTAACATTAAATCAACATTTCATAAAACACAGATTTCGTCAACGATAACTTATCTTTGCCTAGCCCTGGAATTTGCGACAAAAACCATATTTCCTGCAGCGCATGCTAGGTATCAATCCAATCAATACCATCCCATCCTATCTCTATAAGATCCATTTTAATATTGTCCACCCACCTACACCTTTGTCTTCCAAGTGGTCTCTTTCCTTCTGGCTTTCCCACCAATATCCTATATGCATTCCTCTTCTCCCCCATACGCACATGCGTAATGTATGTAAAATGTAAGTAGGGAAAAGGAGTAATCTTGTATTGCAAATGGACTATAACTAAGACATATGATAGAGGACAGACCCGCCCTCTCGTGGAAGAGGACACCCTACGAAGACAGACACTGAGTCTGAAGAAAATGGAGGATATGGACTGCAACCGCAGGTGGGGCTCAACACCAGGACGGACAGGTTGCTTATCTTTTTCAGTGTAACTAGTATATGACTGCATAGTGGAACATTCTCTGAACCTACACACTTCAGCACTGACTGAGGGTGTTGAGAATATTTGGACCGAAGAGAGATGAAGTGACAGGAGGTTGGAGAAAACTGCATAATAAGGAGCTTCATGACTTGTACTCTTCTCCAAGTATAATTAGAATCATCAAGTCAAGGAGGATGAGGTGGGCAGGTCATGTAGAGACGAGGAATGGGTATAGGATATTGATGGGAAAGCCAGAAGGAAAGAGACCACAGGGAAGACCAAGGCGTAGGTGGGTGGACAATATTAAAATGGATATTAGAGAGATAGGATGGGATGGTATGGATTGGATTGATCTGGCTCAGGGTAGGGACAAGTGAAGGGCTCTTGTGAACTCGGTAATGAACCTTCGGGTTCCATAAAATGCTGGGAAATTCTTGAGTAGCTGCAGATTTGGCTTCTCCTCAAGAAGGGCTCATCTCCATAAATAATAAATAATATTAATAACACACTTCAACACTGAGAGTGGAGGTAAAGTGCTTCCTGTCAGCCTACATGAACACAGACAGTGCCACATCACAGAAGACCGCCGTATTAAGATAAGCCACTGTTTACATGCAAAGAGTTTAGTAAATCATCTTTGATATTACACAGATAATCAGATGATAGAGTTAAGGACCTGACATGATAATCACAGTTATTATTCATGCAATCGGAAAGCAAGGGTCAAGCTCACAGTTTATCGAGAGGACCTAATTTTCCATTTAATTCTTTTAATAATATGACGTGATAAACAAAATCCCCTTAACAAGGCGTGATGGTGTGCGATCTTCATTTGGTCACGCAAAGATAATATGCAAGGCTCCTCAACGCCTGGATTAACCGTTCCGTTGGAGACCAGGGTTCATTCTTCCTGAAGAATATTCAAACAGCCGTTTCCTTTATAAATTTGTTAATAGTGTGTACCAGCGTTTTTCAGTGCAGGGGGGGTTGCTGTTGTTAGTTGGCCCATGAAAGGATTTAGGGAGAGATGCGACAAGGTTCTCAATCTGTTACACTGCCTTGAAATATATTTGCCTTCTTTTCAAATAATACATAAATTAAACACGATATATATGACAACAGTTCAAAATTTACATGTTCATTTGTCAAAATAAAAACAAATTATATTATTATTTTTATATTATTTGAACTGTTGTAATATATACCGTGTTTATACAGTTATTTTTCATAAAACCTTGTCTTACTTCTAGAAAATATAAATACTGTCACGTGTAGTACGAGTGATTATAGACGGTCTTGTTTCTGTGGAGCACCCTCTCTGACGAGAGGACGGATCTATCTTTCGTTTATGATGATGGTCCTTGCCAGCGCAGTCTTTCTCGGGTCCTAGTCTCTTGGAACTCGCGACCATATTTTACTGTCTCAGATTTGAGAGTTCCCTTTTCGTCGCCTCCTACGACTCGCAGGGTCACGGTGGAGGTATTCAACCCCGCCTCCACACGGGTTTTCACTCTCTCAAACTGTGAACCCATTCAAAGTCAAAGTTACATTGCGACTGACGGTCGGTCAGTCTGTCTTGGTGTCGAGCCCCAGCTGGGGCTCATGACCAGATGTTTCTTCTTATATGAAAGTTACTGTCCTGTCCACTTGGGGCGCCCTCTCTTACGAGAGGTCGGGTCTGTCATTTGTCAGTCATAGCTTGTATTAGTAAGTCCATTGTCAGGTGAACTCATTCCTCCAACCGTCCTGTTTATAACATATCGGCACGGACCACATAGAAAACATCCCATTTCAAACAGTAACTCTATTTTCTTGCATGGTATTCATTGCCTCGGGATCGTGTTTACCGAGCCTATGCCCAGAAACGGTCGCTGCTTACAGAGTCGTCTCTTAGCAACGGATCTGTACATCACAATACTTGATGCCAAAATATACAGCTATCGGAAATGTTTCGAAGTTTATATGGACAATGTTATTAAGTTGGGGAGGTTGAGAAATATCTGGTCTAGGTCATGCTATAAAAACTGTGATATTCGTCACCCGCCCCCCTTCAACCAGTATTCGCATATTCTGTAGGACATCGTGTGCACCCTTTGGAGACTCGAAGAGATCTGTCTGGTGACATTTTTGTTTAAACCATGCGAGATTTGAAGTTCTAGTGGCAGACTATAAAGATTACAGTCTTCTAAGATGTGACACCATGTAGTCTGGTAGATTCGCTTAGTGATGGGTGGAGTCCATCTGGGTCCACTCGGCACGGCGGCCATTGATTGGCCTATTGTACTACCTGCCCCGGGTAATTATGATGATGGAGAATTTGGTGGAATGAAGATTGGCAGGGGAAACCGAAGTTCTCGGAGAAAACCCGCCCCAGCGCCACTTTGTCCATCGCAAATCCCACTTGACCAGACCCGGGATCGAACCCGGGCCGCCGCTGTGGGAAACCAGAGACTAACCGTTTGAACTATGGCGCGGCCTTTTTTTTTTTAACTCGCTTAGTGGGGGGTGTAGTTTGGTAGTTGGTTGCCAACGTTTCGGAGGAACATGTTGCCTACACTGGAAATATGAAACCAGAAGGTTTTTCCGAAATGTTGATAATGCTCTACCGAGCTACAGAACGTGTAAGTAGCAATCTTATTATCCACGTCACGTTTCTTATCTATGTTTTCAACCTTCTTGGTTTAGTCATAATCCATTTGATAACGTTAGATGATTTATTGCATGCGCGTATCTGATAAAAGTAAAAGTTTGGTTTAAACTGAAAATGTGGAATGCAACAGATAATTAACAATGTGGTAACAACAAAGTCCACCACTGGAAAAGATCCTGAGCCAGCTCCATCCTCCTGCGATCCTCACACCCTAGCTAAGATCCTCTTAATTTCATCTGTCATCTACTTCGCGATCTTCCATGGAGACTGTTTTCAAGAGGTTTTCTTATCAAAATTCTGAATACTTTTCTTGTTCCCATATTCTATAGCACATTCCAAACTTACCGCAGGCTCCTTGACTTCACAATATGCAAATCGCCTGTAATAAATATACGAAACCTTTAAAGCTACATTTCTTCAAAATGTTATATAAAAATTCAGTCCATACCTCACAGGAAACATTACGTCTCCGCTACAAAGCTGAACCGGTTAATGCTGTTTAGGGAAACAGTCGCTGTTTACTGTGAGAACCACACGGAACACACAAAATACACTCTGTGGGCAGAATGCAGAGTTTTAGTATGTTCAGTCCGTACCTCACAGGGAACATTACGTCTCCGCTACAGAGCCCAGCCGGTTAATGCTGTTTAGGGAAACAGTCGCTGTTTATTGTGAGAA
>NW_019734987.1:1604-32726 GCF_002891405.2 Cryptotermes secundus | reverse complement strand
TCTATCTATCTATCTATCTATCTATCTATCTATCTATCTATCTATTTATTGAAGATTGGCAGGGGAAACCGAAGTACTCGGAGGAAACCTGCCCCAGCGCCACTTTGTCCACCACAAATCCCACTTGACCAGACCCGGGATGGAACCCGGACCGCCGCGGTGCGAAGCCAGCGACTAATCGCTTGAGCTATGGCGCTATATAGACTATATAGCTATATAGACTGTAGATCTATGGCTCTACAGTCCTTCTATTGGACCTTGGTCGCTTTTTCAGTTTCTTAATCCTGTAGACGGTTTGTAGGACACATTGGACTGGGGATCAGCCCGTCCCAAGTCAGCTACCTACACACAGAACAACACAAACACAGAATTAACGCACACAGACGTCCATGCCTCGATTGGGATTCGAACCCACGACTCCAATGTTCGAGCGAGCGAAGACAGTTCATGCCTTAGACCGCGCGGCCACTGTGATAGGCATGCTACAAACATACCAACATAAATTGTTAAAATTCTTAAAAGAACAGTGAAATCTTCTCTAGCCGTTACACCAGAGCAGAGCGTAAGGTGAACTGACTGGCCGATGTTGCGCCCGTTTCTTTCCGTTTTTGTTCGAAAGGGATTTCGGATAAGCGAATTAGTGTTCAGTTAAGGACCCATGGGTAAGTTTAGTTATGAAGTTTCGTAAGTGGCTGTGACATGTTGAGACAGACGGTAGTTACATATTTTTTGATGTCCACTTAGATATTCTTTGGAGTCATGTAGTACAGTTGTCCTAAGACAAGGGAAGTTTAATCACAAGATATATCCACTTGATCATGTCGTTAGCCAGATGTATCCAATTCATATTGTCACACGTTATTACTTTAGAGCATGTTTTATATTATTCTCCCTCCAATCTATACCTAGGTCTCCCAAGTGGTCGTCTTCCTTAACGTTTTCCGACTAAAATTTTGTCTTCATTTCATTTGTCTTTCATTCCTGCTACATTTACCTCATCTTCCGTTATTTTATCACTCTAATAATATTTGATAAATAATACAAATTATGAAGCTCCTCATTTTGTAGTTTTCTCCAACCTCCTGTTACTTCATATCATCTAGGTCCAAATACTCCCCTCAGCACCCTGTTCTCAAAAGCTTTCATTCCACATACTTTGTCTATGTTAAGAGATCAATTTTCATTCTCATACAAAACAACAGGTCAAGTTACAGGTTTTTTGTATTTCGATCTTAATGTTTTTAGCTATTAGATGATAAGAAAAAGAAATTAATGCTATATCCTAACAAAAATATTAAGCAGGCGATGGCCATAGTGAAAGTTATAATTTTTATGAGCACTCGGTTGATTTTAACTGTGAGAAGGAAAATGTCATGAAGCCCAAATGTTGTCACAAACCCAGACCACCATTTCACACAGTATAATCCGAAGGATCATTACGTAGTCAAACATATTTCATAATATGTGAATTGTAATATGTGCCTTGTTATGCTGACTTGCCCAACAGTTGTCTTAGGTCTGTGTCATTTGATTGCATGTTGGCATTACAAAATCTTCAAAACCTGACACAAGTGTGTTTGTGTATATATATAAATGCAGGTCTACAATATTTCGTGATCATGAGAAAACAAAAAGTCAGTCTGGAGAATTTAACGATCCTTCATATTTTATAGCATGACGTTATTTAAGGCTTTGTGTAAAGTGGCAATCCAGGTTGCCTAATTGTACCCAAATTTAATTTGATCTATCCTTACAGTAGCCACAGTGTATTGAATTATCTATAGCTCTGTTTTGAACATTTTTTCCGGTTCTCTCATGTTCGAATGTAGGATCAAGGTTGAAACGTAGAATATACAATAAATTTGTAACCTTTGACACGTTTATCGCTAGGTGTAATTTTTCTGTATGCCTACCGGTACGTACTGTCTGAAAGGAAGCACTGGGACCACCAAGTATTATCAAGAGCTGATATATTACAAACAAAGAAACAGGTAAATAAATGGGCGAGGCTAAACGGCGCTAATGGATTATTCGAAACACGTGTAAAAACAAAGAGGAATTCGTGTGACACCAAATATTTTATAGCTTAGTATGTGCTTTTTTAACTAGAGTGTAGCAGTTCAGGAGCCATGTAACATCGATTAATATATTAAAAATGGTCATTAATGGGGCGAGAGACCTCAATATTGTGATTACTATGGATGAGCTGAATATTTAGGATTGGTTTTACTGCCAAGCTTTATAATTTATTAATCATGAATTTGGAACAATCGGGTTGTTGAACGCTGATATTTTATTTATTTCCTTGGCTCCTGCATAAGGCCGAATTCAGAACTGAAAAGTGAAAATAATATTTTAACATTAAATGTAGGGTATCCGATAAAGACAAATAAAAGGACGAAGTATGTGAATTAAAATTTGTGTTTTTTGTTGTTGTACAGAAAAGTTTAAATTTTACACCAAAACACATGTCAGAAATTACTGAAACTACCAACATATCAGGAAGGGCAACAGTATGAAGTATGCAGATCCAGAACTATGCACTACCGGTGGTGGGTGGTAATGTGTGGTCGGAAGTGAAAGTGGGGTGATCGTATAATATCAGAAACTAATAATTTTTGTGAAAAATCCATTTATTTAAAATGTTACTTATGTTTAGTAATATGTGCATCTCCAGTGTCGTCAGATTCTGTTATCCACTTCTCCTTCGCTACCTTTCTATACTGCTCCCTTCAGGTTTAATTAATTTAAATCGTACTATTTTGTTGCACTATAGAAGTGTTTAAATTTTCCGCTATGAAACTGAAATTGTGTCACCAACGTAACAAATTTAACATAGCAGGATAGGAAACATACGAAACGTAAGAAGATAGTATTAGAATCGGGGTCATGTGTTGTGCAAGGTGGTGGTCGCGTTTATAATTCGAACTTTTCTGGGAGTGAATGTATGTGTGGAATGTTTTTTGCGTACGTGAAAAAGGGCGAATTCAGTGTCAGCACGTGCAGCTCTTTTATTTCTTCCAGAAATATCTAGTTCTACTGCATTCGTCACAAAGCTAGCTAATGTCTGACCTATGACATGTATCAATTATGTGGTAAATTTAAATATAGTAATGAAATCATATACTGTAGAACGGGTGTATGTGAAGAAATGTTACACGCAGTGACTGACCTGTCGTGCAAAACAGAAATCAAGTTTTGATACTAGAAGCATAGTAAGTGCCACTGCACTGAATCAGATTCTCCTTGTGTGGTTATTGATCAAGTGGCTTTAAATATCATAGTGTGAAAATATGCCTCATGAGGTTTGAACCTTCAATTGGCTATTATTGCAGCACCATGAACTATCAGTTGCTGGAACTTATTGCTGGTATAGTAACACAACAATTTCTTTAATATTGCTACCGATTTCTTAAATCACTGATTTTTTTATATATAGGTATGTGTGGATAATTTATAAATATTTGAGAAGGCTTTGGAACCTTTCTGGATGTAGCTGTAAAGTGAAGACTCACAGTGACTAAACTGGTATCAGACTGTGGCATCCAGTCATTGATGTGTGCTTTTGATTATGCCCATCACATTTCTCTAGACATGTCATACAGAGATTTAAAATTTTTGTTATAGAAAAATCTTAAGAAACATATATTTCCAAGAAATTTTCACTCACAGGGGTGGTGCTAGATAATCAGTTGTGAAGGGTGACCAGTGCTGGACAAATGTACTTTGTCAATATCACAGTATTCACAAATGAAAATTTGTTTGCTAGGGCCAACACATAATTCTGCCTGTAAGTGAGACTTCATCTGATGTGTCAATGTATCACGGTTCTGGTGTTATTTAATGAAACACAAACACATATATAACAGGTAGAATAATATGTGAGATTTGTATGCAACAACAGTACATGCGTCTGCTGATCTATTGCTGTGTTGAAATTTGGTACTATTTATAGTACAACTTCATGAAAAACCAGTTGGAATCCTGGTCACAATTGGCTGTTCTGATTGAAATTTTCTGTGGAATTCTTAAAGCTTCAGATTGACACTGGGATTCCATATAAACAAATCAGGAAATGTATATATAGCATAAATATTTTGATGCCTTTGCTGTGCTCTAGAGAGCATAAAAATTCATTTTATATAGCTGCGTGTTAAACCATAATAGTTATTGATGATGTGTATTAGGTATAAGACATGTGTTTGATTTTCCTGTGCTACATTTGTTCAGAATACTTTGCTCTTTGTTAAATATTTGGCAAGTTAACGTTCAAGACAAACACAGAGACATATGTAAAGTTCCTATTCTAGTTATTAATTTTGAACAAAAGGTATAATGAAATAGGAGGCCATGATGCCAATTTGAGATAGTCACTGGTTTCCCACCATAGCAGTTTGGGTTTGATCCCACGTCAGGTCATGTGGGATTTGTGGTGGTTAAAATAACACTGGATCAGATACTTTGGTTTCCCCTGCCAGTATCCATTCCACTAACTACTACATATTTATTAATCACCCTGTCCTTAACACTATATTTACTCTATACTGACAGTGCCATTAAATAACAAACGAGGTTAAAATCTCCGCCTAGGGACTGGGTTTTCCAATGAAGGTTTTTTATTGTTTTCCTCGGTCACTTCAGGAAAATGATGGAATTGTACCTCAAATTATGCCTTGAATGGCTCCTTCTGCATCCTTTCTAACCCATTATTCATTAATCATCCTAACATAGTACAGTTCGAGTTACTGATAGCATTGAGAGAGAAATCAGACATAAAAATGAGTTAATATCTGGATGTACTGATATTCATTCTTGCAAACACAGTTGAGTTTCATATAATTACTATAAATATATTCATTTATTTTTAGGGTTGTTCCCTGTTTGAAGGACTGCTGTTGCCATGGCGTTGTCGGTGAATACAAAGAAGGGTTTGGTGTTTGGTATTGGAGCAGCATTAGTTGTTATAGGAGGTGTGCTTGGAGGGGTTTGGTTGTTGATCGTTGACTCAATCTTGAGTGGGGTGAGTGAAACATGTAAATTATTCATGCTGATACCAGATTAGTCCATATCCCTCACATCACATCTGTTTAGCAATGACAGTGCACAGCATACAGTACAGCATAAGTTGACCAGTTGGTGCAGGTTTTATAGGTAACCTGTGTAATTCACGGATAGCACACAGTGATTAGTATTTTCTACATGTATATATTTGCTGGGGATCATGGAAAAGTTTATATCAGATTAAAACTTTTGTACTGGTTTAAGGGTCTTTAAATCACTCAGCTACGTAATTTGAATGAATGTATGAGGCATAGGCCTTCTCGGCCCTTGCACCGCGACCTACAGTGGTCTATTCTGCTTCCAGGTACCTAATTTAGTGCCATTTGAATCAATGTGTATTGATATTTTTGTTACAGAAAATGCAGGGCCAGCTAAAACTTTCTTCCTTCCTGATAACTAACTGAAATATCTCTCCTCGTTTTCTATAATTGATGAGTTTAAACACTTTCACACAAGTAAATGTAATGCAATTATTGTGTTTCTGGACATTATCCATCATCCTCTTTTTATTTAAAACACAGTGTTTTGTAGGTTTGATTCTGTCTCCATCTTCAGATGGAACCTACTCAGTTGGGCCCAATCAGTAGAGCTCGTTCCTATCTCGAGACCATGGATAATGTCCGGAAACACAATGGTTATATTAATATACCATCATCACACACTTTTGAAGTAAATGTAATTTTATGTTCTCAACAAATGAACAATATTCATTCATTCATCAGTAATCTGTCAAGACGACAGGTCCACAGTCTCTTCCAAAACAGTTCCTCCACTTGATGCGATCTAGAGCTTTCTCCTTCAAATGAAAATATCCTCTTCTGTCCCCAAGGTCATCCAGCATCTTCTTACGTCTTCTTCCTCGTCTTCTGGTCACTTCTATCCGCCCTTCTATCTTTCCTTCAATAACTTCTTTTAGAAGGCAGTTACCGCATAAGATATGACCAATCCAATTAGCCTTCCGTTTTCTTATTTCATGTAGGATATTCCTCTGCTCACTGACTCTTAAATAACACTTCTTCATTTCTCACATAATCGCTCTAACTGATCTTCTCCATCCTCCAACACCACATTTCGAAGCTTTCCAGGTGTTTCTGATCTACTGCCCTAAGTGTCCAATGAACAATATATGATATGCTAAATTCATATTGATATCAGGTACTTTGTCCCCAACATTAGTTTTCTCATTTTATTGCTGATCATTGTCCTTGCAGCAAAGAGTGCAAGAGATAAAATCATAGTGATATTAATACAGTAAGGTCATGAAAATTGATCAGTTCAGAGGGCAGAAGTCAGCACTGTAAGAGATATTAAGGCTGTATACAAGGCTTTGACATTATGGCATTACACATGCAGCATTTACTTCCCTTTAGAATTCCATGGGCGTTTTTGCCAAGAGAATCTTCGATTCTCATTATATGCATTCAGAGACAAGGGCTGTTTCTGTCGGTGTGATTTCCAAAGTATTGTACTCATAAAAATATCTTTCAATAAGCTTTGATTTTCTTATAACGTCATTCCAGTTGGTGAGTTAATATTGTCATGTGTCACAGTGACTAAAGATGGGGTTCGGATTGGTAATTGGATTTATTAACAACCTACAGGTTGTAACTACAATTAATTATTAAACTATTGCTATTTTCACACTACAAAGTACTCCACACTAATCTCTTCAGTGTATCTCCACTAGTCCTCACAGACTTATAACACAGGAAGTATAAAAGTTTCATTAGATCACACCCTCACAATGCCACTGCACTATAGCACACATAAAGTCTTCAAATCACACGTTAAATCTTCACAGGCCGACTTCTTGTACTCTTCTGAACTCCTCGAGCTTACTGCTTGCTTGCTTTTTGCGTGCTTCTGTTGCTACTACTACCCATAACTGCTTTGAATGAATTCTGTCACTCTTACTTGCATAGCCATGGAACAGACATGGACCTACAGCAAACACATATCACATGATCACTATCCAGCCAGTCTATTGGCGCGTCAGTTGGATCTACAGCAAACACTGCTTCCTCTGTTGTTACATGTTGGACTGTGTTTACAGAGCTGTTGCCTGGCAACTCATAGTTAAAATCAGTTACAATATGTATGTAAAAATGGCCCTACATTTATTTATCTTTCAGGATTATCTGCCAGCTAGGAAATAGTTGTAATGTCCATTGCCATACACGTGGCAGTGTGTCTATCCATCGCTATTACTTCTTTGTCACTGCATTTCAAAGATTGAAAACTATTGCATTGAACCCTGCCCTCTTGCATATTTACAAAAACACACACACCATATGCAATTTATGAGTCTTTTTCTTCATAAATGTAAAGTGGAAGTTTAAATATTATTCTGAACTGTGACAGATATTGATTACATTTAGAACCAGTATAATTGTGTGTGTCTTATGGAGACTTGTTGGAGACTGTGTGTGGCACATGAACCCACTGTGGCATATCAGTGAATAAAATTTTTACTGTAAATAAATGAAATATGCAGTTTTTAGATGGGCTGTTTGCAATATTTTATTCCTTTTTTACCTTTGTCTTGTCTCTTTGTGTAAATTTCTTTACAAAATTCCCACTGTGCCACTGTGTATTCTTGGTTTCTCTTGTGTAAGAACGCCATTGGGTCTGTACATATGTTTTGTATTTATATGACATATTCCACATCCTACAGTAATTTTGACTAACTTTGAATCCATGGAATGCAATGCAATGTAATGTAAAAACTTATATAATGTTGGAATTAGTGAGTACAGCTACAAGTTAAAGTATCCCCTGACTTAAACGGTAGTTGCATTCTGAAGAGTTATCGCATATTGAACAAATTATACCTAAATTAAATGCAGCTTGCTATGCGGTGAGATCAATTAAGCCTTTTATGTCACAGGAAACATTGAAGATGGTTTACCATGCCTACTTTCATTCTATTATGAACTATGGATTAATATTTTGGGGGAACTCTTCACATAGTGTAATAATTTTTAAAATACAAAAGAATATAATAAGAATCATTACAGGATGTAGAAGTAGAGATTCATGTAGAGAATTATTTAAGAAATTAAAAATTCTACCTCTTCAATCGCAATACATATTATCGCTTCTCCTATTTGTTGTTTACAACAAAGATAAATTCAAATTAAATTCTGATGTCTATAACATGAATACTAGACAAAAATATAACTTCCACCTACCCTCATCAACTTTATCAGTATATCAAAAAGGAGTCTACTTTACTGGCATAAAAGTGTTCAACAATCTGCCACAAAGTATTAAAAACTTGGGCAATGATACTAAAAAGTTTAAATCAGAGTTAAAGAATTATCTACATGCTCATTCCTTCTACTCTTTAGATGAATACTTCAATGTAAATAGAGAATGATGTAAAATTAAGTTATATTAATTTTTAAGCTAAAATTGCCTGTACTTATGTATGTAACCTTTTGACTTGTTCTGTATCCAAAGGTACTAACCTGCTTAGGATTTATAGAATGTAAATAAATTCAATTCAATTCAATAACTCAGAACTTTTTATCATTTTTGTTACTGCTTTGGTTTCATTGTCTTTAATTTTCATTAAAAAATATACAAACCATTTAACTTTAATGTGGTTTCTTCTAGCCATTTATGAATTTTTATTCCTTATTTTAGGTAAGTAAGACTGAGAACTTATGAACAAATGTTTCATTACAGGAAATGGGCCTTACAAGCCAGTCAGAGTCATATACAATGTGGGAAGAAACACCAATTCCAATGTTCATAGAAGTATACTTTTTCAATTGGACAAATGCTGCAGAGTTTCAGCAGAGACCACAAGAAGTGGTACCAGAATTTGCAGAGTTGGGTCCATACATTTTCAGGTATAGCCCATCACATCAAGTCATAAATTTGTGCACGAATTTACCCCAAAGCAATAAATTTTTCCTTGTACCCTGTTGTTAGTTGCATATGTATAATTTAAATCTGCTAAACTATTTGGTCACCGGTCATGGTAGCCGAGCGGTCTAAGGCATGTACTGTCTTTGCTTGCTTGGAAACCAGGATCGTGGGTTCGAATCCCACTCAGGGCATGGATGTTTAGTTTGTGTGTGTGCGTTTTTCTGTGTTTGTGTACAGGTAGAGGCCTTGCGACGATCTGATCACTTGCCCAAGGAGTCCTACCGAATGTGTAAGATCTAGAAAAACCGAAGTGAATGGAGTTCATGGAGGTAGGCCTAGGCGCACTGGGGCTGTAGTGCCAAAGAAAAAAAAACTATTTGGTCATTAGCCCCAGAATTTTTGCGCATGCCAAAGAACATACAGCTAATGTGAAATTGTATTTGTGCTACAGGAATTTTTGTACCTGTGCCAACTTAAGAAATATAGACCCACCAGAATTGTATAAATCTGCTGCAGTGTGAAATGTCTTGAAGCAATTTTCAAAATAAGAGCCCAGTTGCAGTCTGAACACCCTGCATATATGTACTCTCTTCTGTGTCTAGAATACACTCCACATTGTTTCTTGGGCTTTGCTTTTCTGTCCCTGTTATCTATAATTTGTTTTACTATTGCAGTGAGCACCATACCAAAGTGAATATTGTTTGGAATGACAACAACACCGTTACTTTTCAACAAGTTCGTAGGTGGCATTTTGACCCAGAACGTTCAAATGGAACATTGAGGGATGAAATAACCAACATTAATGTTATTGCAGTGGTAAGTAATTTTTCGGTGCTTTTTAATTAAGTAAATTTAATGTATTTTTATACATAAAGAGGCATAATTCTTCATTAGATCATTCTTGATCTAACCTTTATCCATCACTTCTAGATCACACCTTTACTTTACAATTCATCTACGTGATGTGCTGCTTGATTAATTAAGCACAGGGACAACTTTACCTTGTACCTTTACTGTAGAAATGTACAATACAGGTATTCACACAAAGCACAGTGAAGGATAGACAAGAAGGGAGTGGACATTAATCTGTCCTAGCTCTGTGATTATCCATGATCTATTGTATGCCCTTGTCAGTAATCCTTCATCTTGAATAAATTGTTCAATGATTGGGGAGGGGAGGCACATGCTACCGTAGTTGGTTGAGGCACTGTGCTACAAGCCAGAAATGTCATGGGTTCAATTCCTCTTGAGGTCATTAGATTTATCAATTGATCTAATCCTTCCAGCTGCACTATGGCCCTAGGGTCAACTCAACCTCTAACAGAAATTAGTATCAGGAATCTTCCTGGGGGTAAAGGGTGGCCGGCGCATAAGGCCGATAGTCTCACAGCCATCTGTGAGAAGACTGTCTAGAGAATGTGGGAGCCTCTACTTCTTACAACCCTATGGGCCTCCATGGCCTGTTACAGGGATAGCTTTACCTTTTTAATGAATGGGACTTGTGGTAGTCACCGTAGGGTTGAGTAGGTGAACCCGTAAGTAATGGATATGAGTCCTGCAAGGGACTGCCATTAGCAAAATATTGTGGACACACAACATTTTAAAGTTTATTTGTTTCAGACTGTGGAGTATATGATACGTCACTTCAATCCCGTGGTGCAGATAATTGTGGATACACTTGTGAAGAATCTGGAACCTCTGTTTGTGACAAAAACAGTAGGTCAGCTTATGTTTGAAGGGTATGAAGATGAGCTACTCAACATCACAGCTGCATTGAATGTTTCAGAGTTTCAAGTTCCCATGGACAAGTTTGGATGGTTCTACCCAGTATGTATAAAACACTGTAAAGATTCTTGTCTTCTGGGTTCTGATCTCAGGTAGCCTTGTAGGTGTTTACCAGCATTTCAGAGGGCCCTGTTGCTTATATCTTCAAGATATACTTCTACCTCGTACCAGACTACATGGTGTCATAACACAAAAGACCAAAATTCATATCTTCACCACCTTGAAAGCCTCAAATCTCACATAATACTATGTTAATGTGAAATAATATAATAGAGATGCCATCTTCATGTTATATGCACTACATCTTACTGTGTACAGAGGAAAGTAAAATATTCTGACTCTTTAACTTATTTTACCTGAAATTTGCATGGAAACCAGTCTGATGAACTACTATCAGTCTTACAGTATAGTATAGGTACAGTCCTAGACACTAATCTTTTGTTGTATGACATTTCATTTCCACTTACAGGTAAATTTCTTTCAACGCGACAGTTAACCCTTGGCTCCTGACATGGCAAAATGCACTAAAATGACCCTTCCAATATAAAACATAGCAAAATTTCTGTAAAATTTGAGGTTCTCACAACAGTGGAAGAGTTCTGTCTTATAAGATATAATGCCTTGTAGCCTGTTGAAAGTCAACCAGCATTTCGGAGCAACATATCACCTTCATCTTCAGGGTCAAAGCATAAGCCAAGTAAGAAAGCAGCATGAAGCAGATAGCAAGCTCTTCTTGCTTGGCCTACTGTTTGACCCCAAAATGGGGGAGATATGTGCCTCTCAAATGTCTATCGACTTTCACCAGACTACATGGCATCGTATCACAGAAGATAGATCTCTTCATAGTAAAATCTCATTTAAAATCTTTGAATACCTGCAAACAAACTGGGGTGATGTCACCATGCACTGTTATTTTATCTGTACCGAGCAAAGGATTAGAAACCAAGTCTTCATCCATTTAGTTGGCAGATATTTATGAACTTTGTTGCATATAGTGGTGCACCTATTTTGCAGAAATTACACAAAATATGTAAGTGTGAATTTTGCATGTCAGATCTATGTTACAGTACAGAAGGTGGAAGAACTACATTATTTTTATGAAGATGAATAAACCTGCTCAGTGAATTAGCCATTAGACCACCAAATTTATATAACTGTTCATCTTAGTGGATTAAAGTCAGAACTATTTTATTTGTTGGAAAGTTTTACTGTACTTATACCTAATTACTCTCGTGTGTTTCTAGCGGAACAATTCACCAACATATGATGGGGTGTTCAATATGCATACAGGAACAGACAATTTAAATTTACTGGGCATAATGGATGCGTGGAATTATGAGCAGTATCCCCCATATTATGATGGAGAATGTGCCAGAATAACTGGATCAACTGGAGAACTTTTCCCACCTCTGGAAAATGTGGATAAGGTTGCATTATTTGCACCTGAATTGTGTAGTTCTCTTGATCTTGTGAAATCAGATGACCCATATTCAAAACATGGTTTAGAAGCCTACAGGTAATGATGTTTCTTGATACTTTCTAATATAGGAAACCAAAGCTTCTTCATTGCAACAACAGAATCCTAGTAACGGAACCCATCCTGATTGAGCCTAAGTTGGTCCGTGTTCTCACAGATGATTTCCTTTACCTTGTAATTGCTAGTTATATTACCTATACCAATTCCATGGACCAGGGTCCCTCCTTTAGGATCAAACAGTCGTTCAGCTACTCAAGAAACTTACCACTTTTTATAGAAGTCAAATATTTATTACCGCCCAGGATTATTGAGTTTTTGAACTTTCTCCATTGTCTGGTATTCTAAAGACCATGGTGTTTTGGAAACTGGATCTGTTTCCGTCCTCATACGAAATGGTGGAAGGCACCTGCTCTGTCAGGCCCATTAGAAAGACCTAACCAGCTAGTAACTGATCCAGTGATTGAGGTTAGCTCTTCCTAATGGACCCAGCACATTAGGTGCCTTCCTTCCTTTCACCTGAGAATGGAAACGTCGAGTTTTGATAACACTGCATTCTTTAGAATACCGCACAATAGAGGAAGTCCAAAATCTCAGTAACCTCAATTTTTATATAGCATTGTCAGAATCCTTTATAATCAGTTCATTTCTGTGTTTACAAGAGCCTTCCACTGGACTGTATTGTGAATCTGATGATCAAGTCCACTTCCTGTAACTCTGTTTCTTTAAGATCCATTTTAACATCACTCGCCATCTATACCTAGATCTTCAGAGTTTTCCAGTGAAAATTTTACATGCATTTCTCATCTTACCCATGCATGCTACATGTCCTGCTCATGTCATCCTTCTTCATCTAATCACCTGGATAATATCTGGGAGGTGTACAAGTAATGAAACTTGTCTGTATGCATATTTCTCAAACCTCCTGCCACTTCCTTACAGCTCTACATTTTTTTCCAGCACTCTATTTTCAAAACCCTCAGCCTGGGTTTGTTCCTTAGGGTGAGAGACAAGTTCCACACCCATACAAAACAGCAGATAAAATTGTACCTTTTTTTATTATATTTTAATTTCTAATAGGAAATTGAGAGTGTGAATGTAATGGGAGAAAGCAACCCCCAAAGTAATCTCTGAATTTTTCCTTGAATGTAATTTTGAGATGTTAAAGTCATTCCCAAGTATTTGAACTTTGCCAGAGTTTTAAAGGATTTATTAGTTAATATATTTATTGTGATTTTGTCCTGCACAAACATATATTTTGTCAAAGATTTAACCATGTAGGAAATACATGCTTATCACGTTGTTGATAGTAAGAATATATGATTTATTTCATCAATTTCAGGTAGTTATAGATTTGCATATGAACACTCGTGTTGCTAGCAGTGACAGGCACAAGGGAGGGTTGATATAATCAACATAGTAATGGTTAACGAGCTTTTGCAAGCCTTTAATGAATGTCATATGTTCTTCTGTTGTAGGTTTATTGGAGATGACAGGGCACTTGATAACGGAACAAAGTATCCTGACAACCGATGTTATTGTGCAAAAAGGCAGATCATTGGCACCCATGAAATTTCAGCTTGTACTGAAGAATGCGCACCAAGTGGTGTACGAAGCATTTCAAAGTGTCGTTTTGGAGCACCTGCCTATATATCCTTTCCACATTTTTACAAGGCAGATCCTTCATATCTACTAAACATAAGAGGATTAAATCCAAAACAAGATTTGCATGAATTCTATGTTGCTGTGGAACCGGTAAGTTGTATGACATAACAAATTGTCAATGAAAAATCCGTCGAGTGTAACAATGTTTTTAGGTCACTTATTTATCTCACTTGCCTTACATGTTTTGGTTCAAAAGAAACCATCATCAGAGGCACGTATTACAAACACATGAAAACACTGGCGTTGTTTAATGTACACAGTATGTAAGCTGCGTGGACGCTGTTACAGATGTCGAAGTGTAAAAGCACAACACTTTCTAGTAGCATTGAATGCACGTACAACTCTTGCATTCCATCTGAAAATTGCCCTCAAATTGAGCCGTCAATGTTAAAATATTTAAAAGTTTAAAACATTTAAAGTAAAATGTTCGGCTCCTTCTTGTTGATTCGTCCCGATGATGTGAAATGTCAACTTGAGGTTGTGTAGGCTTATGGTCGGATGTTTCTTACGCGTTGTGTGTTGTGTACACAACACGGACCAAAAATGAAACAATTCAAAAAATGTATGACATAAGTATCGTGCTTATAACATTGTCTAACATTAATCTTCAGACTTGTATACAGTTAACTCAGTTTGCTTTGGAAAAAAACCTGAACTATTTGTAGATCTTTACAGTGACACGCAGCATGCAGGATGATCTAAAAGTAACAGGATTGAAAAAGGAACTTTAGGAACACATCTTGATTTATGAAACTGCGGCCCGGCCCTTTAACCCACTTCACGTCACTAGCAAATTAGATAGTCCTGGCACATTTTAATTGAAGGTGTCACAGCCAGGGAGATAGGCCCAACATTAATAACTTGTACAGCAGTTCTGCCAGTAGGTGGCATTAGGTGTGATACATCAACAGACAAAAGAACAGGCTGTCTTGCTGTTCATACATGTGGTCATTTGAAGGTAAGCTGAGGAAGTACTGTGGGCTTTTCTGTGTAACCAAGGAACTGTTGTGTCTTTCCTAATATTAACAGTTTCAGATTCCATTACTGGGACTCTGTAGGTGAAGTCAGTGATAGTTTGACATCCTCATGAAAGTCCTTTAGACAACCAAATGCGAATGACATGACCTTAAAACTGAACAAACATGAGCTGTACAGTATAAGGGCACATTATTTCCAGTTATACTTAAAATGTGTCAGGATTTTACCACTTCTTTTATGATTGTCATATTACTACAGTGGTGTTATTAATGTGTTTGAGGGACAAACCCCTGTTTATCCATAAAATTTCAGCCTCATTTCCATAAAGTTGTAAGACCGTGTGTTGAGTTACCTGTGTAGAATAACCACTGTGTTTTCCTTGTTCCAGCATACTGGTATTCCTTTAGACGTGAAAGCACGTGTGCAGATCAACATCCTCTTACGGCCATACAAAAATTCGAAGTGAGTTTTTTGAAGTTTGTGTTGCTTATTTGGAAATTCTAGAGTTTGAAGCTAATTTTGTCATCATAATTGTGAAACTTTATTAGTCACTTAACAGTGTGCATCAGTCAGTTGATGGTAACATTTACATCATGGATTGTAATAGCATGTACAGATTCCATATTGACTGCTTTTCATAAAGTATGATAACAGTCTAATCTTATGTAGGGGCACATGGTAACGCAATTGGTTGAGGCACTGTGCTACAAGCCGGGATGTCATTGGTTCAATTCCTGAAGAGGTTGTTACATTTTTCAATTGACCTAATCATTTGAGCAGCAGTATGGCCCTGGGGTTCACTAACAGATGAGTACCAGGAATCGTCCTGGAGGTAAAGGGCGGCCGGGTGTCACGTAAGGCTGACCTCACTGCCACATGTGAGCTAACTGCCTAGAAAATGTGGGAGCCTTGACGTCTGAAAACACCATGGACGTCCACAGCCTGTTACAGGGATAGCTTTACCTTTTTTTCTTTTCAGCCAATCTTATTAAAGTAAACAAACCAAACAATACCAGGTAATTTTTCACATGATCTGTTTGCTGTAATAATGTTTTACTCCCGAGTATACAATGGCTTACCTCAGTTGCTCCACTAATCTGAAGACATGAAAACTTCTGTGAATTTCTAACCCATTGAGTGATATATCTTCTTTTTCAGACTGTTTAACAATGTTCCTAAGGTAATGATTCCTATGCTATGGTTCACCCAGTCTGCAGAGCTCTCTGATAATTTGGCAGACCTGACAAAGCTTCTAGTCAGTCTTCCTGCAATTGGTTGGGTTACATTTTTTGGCTTGGCTGGAATTGGTGCCCTGCTGATAATTTGTGGCATAGTCATAACACTGAGGAGAGGATGGGATGGCGATGATAGCGACAAACTCTTAGCAAACGACTCCTCGTCAGGAACGCCAGTTGTAAGAGAGGTGGAAAGGAATAGGGAGGAGGAGAAGTAGAACAGAATGGACATGAAAGACTACCAGAAAGGTGGGCATCATTTTTTATTATGTATTCTTGTTAGCTTAGTTTACCTATATCAGACAGTGACCATCTCTTGTCTAGTGGTCAGAGTTCCTGGCTACAGATCTAGAGGCCTAGGTTCGATATCCGGCACTACCAGATTTTCTGAGATGTAGTGGGTCTGGAACAGGGTCCACTCAGCCTCGTGAAAATAACTGAGGAGTTACTTCAAGGAAATAGCGGCTCTTGTCAAGAAAACCGAGATTAACGGCCATTGGGATTTGTTGCACTGACCACGCGACACACTATTCACTAAAGTTGGCACTAACTTTGCTGACAAGTGGTGGCCACTTGGTCGGTATAGTTTGCTTGCAGACTACAGGCCATGGAGTTTTGTGTGTGTGTTAGCCATGTACTGAATTACTGCAGCGGCACAAGCGTGCAGTCCAGCTGGCCAAGTGTTGCATTAAGAGAGTGCATCAGTTCTTGTATGTAATAAACTACCACAAAATAACGTCATTCTGAGAAGTGCCATATGAACTCATATTCTTATATGCCTAGAAACTGATGATGATTTGAAGATCTCATTTATGAGTTGATATACAGCTTCTAGGCTGTGGTCTGGATGCCTGAATTGTCAGGTCTCAATTCCTGACTTTTCTCTTCTCTGTGTCATCCAGACCAGCTCTGGGGCCCACTCAGCTTCCTACACAATGGATACCAGGGGCTTTTTCTCAGGTGTGAAGCTGACTAGTGCTGAGGTTAAGAATGGTGGAGCTATACCTCCACTTACTCCTGCATGTTCTTGATGTGATGCTTAATTAGTAATTACACACAGGGACAGCTGTACATTTGCGATATTATTTTGACAGAATTTACAGTCTTTGCATTCAAATCCTTTTCTCCTTAATAGAATGTATTATATCTTAAATAATTAAAAGTATTGAGTTCTTCTGGTGTCTTGAAGAGTATTATTTTTGGGAATATGCTGTAATCTGTAGAATAGCCTACCCATAGAGGATGACTGTATCGGATACAACACCACCTTGAGGACAGTACTTCTCATAGTCACCATTATGAGAACCAAATCCACCAGTGAAGATCTTACTTCTGATTAGTTGCATTGTTCTGAAACCAGTTATTTTAGGTTTTCTTTTTTCAGTAACTTGGTGTAAAATTCTGTAGCTATTTTATTCACACTGTATGTTGAGTGTAATAGAAATGGACCATAAATTGTATAATTGTTAATTCATTGTTATATGCTTTTCCCAGAACATTTGTTTAACTTGATATTTAAAACAACTGTAAAAACAAAAGGCTGGTCATGGTAGCCGAGCGGTCTAAGGCATGCACTGTTTTCGCTCACTCAGAAGCCGGGATTGTGGGTTCAAATCTCACTCAGGGCATGGATGTTTGTGTGTGTTTTTCTGTGTTTGTGTACAGGTAGAGGCGTTGCGATGAGCTGATCACCTACTCAAGCATTCCTACCATATGTCTAAGATCTAGAAAAACTGAAATGAATGGAGAAGTTCATGAAGGTAGGCCTAGGCCCACTGGGGCTGTAGTGCCAAGGAAAAAAAAAAACAAAATAACTTAATATAAATGCTGGATTCAGTGTTCTCACAATGAAAGTTGTGTTCATCTGAGATGTAATGTCATGCAGTTCGGAAAATGCCTGGTGTTTTGGAACAATACATCACCTCAGTCTTGAAGATCGAAGAATAATCCGAGGAAGACACCAGCTACACTGGCTGCTCATTTGCTTCCTGCTGGTTTCTTGCTTGACTTGAAGATGGAGGCACTATGTTCCTCTGAAACATTGGGCTTTTTCTGAATTAAATGGTACCATAACCCAGAAGTTCATATTCAGTTTATTTAAACGTTATACATCTTATAGAACTTCATCACAGTAATATTGAATCTTGCGAATTTCACGGGATGTGAAGACAAAATGCTGACTTAGCATACTTATATTCTCATGGTGATATGTCTAGTAAATTCCATCTGATTCATTTTTCTTTCCTGTTGCAGACCAGTACAAATTATGTTAATACCTTCACTTCCTGCACACCAGCCAATCCAGTCATAGTACACTAGCAGTCTGCAGTATTTCATACTAAGGAAATGAACAGCAAACAATCTACAGGCATCCAAAGAACTGCAAACTGTAGCTACATGCTCCATCTAGCAACAGAGGAGAAGACTACATGCTTAAAGTGCAATGTGAAAGAAATATTTTGTCTTGTTGTGGCATGTTACTGTCTGATCTTAGTCAAATAAAGTGGTGAAGATACAGCACCAGTAAATGGCCAACTGTGAATATGGGAGTGAATGTGTTAATATATTTTGTTGGGTAATGGTCAGTCATGGCCTGTCGGGTTGTGTACTGATGATGGTATTTGCTCTCTCCATGACAATAAGTGTAAAATAAAGGTAAGAATTTTGAATCATTCACTGGATCTCTGCCTACCATAAAGTGAATGCACTTCTTCCAATTCTGATATTTTGCATATGGAGCTTGTGCTGGTAATAGCAGATACACGGGTAACTAATACTAGGAAGGGACACTAAATTACAAAATATGCATGCTTTTAGTGGTGTAAGAAATTTCAAAGACAAAATTTGCCCTCATGATGTTCCACCTAGTGGTGACATTAAGAACATGAAACTTGCCTCCACTTCCCCATACATGTTTGTGGCATGGTGCTTGAGCTCAGGGATAACTTTACGTTGTGATGTGATGTCATGCCACAACGTCTGGCATACAGACACACAACGATTTTAGAGTAACCTGCTGCCTTCATAGTGAGGGTAGAAGGAAGCAAAGCAGGGGAAAGTGATATATAAATATTGGTTACACTGAAACATTGGTACCTGTACACCACAGTGCATGGCATCACATCCCAGAAGACTGTACACTTAAAAACATAATGTGTTCTTTGAAATGCATAAGTTGAATTTCTTTTTGTCATAAGATATATTAAATTTGTTGATGTTAATTTGTTAAAATGTTTGTAAGTGGAGGGTTCTGTGTTTGTTAAATTAACTGGAAGTCACAATTTATTAGTCTGTGCAACATTCATAAATGTGAACTCTTCGTTTCTTGAAAGTTCATTAGTAGAGGTTCACCTGTAACCTCAATATCCTCTGCAGTGAGAACTTCAAATCCCATGTAACTTTGTGTGTGCCTTTATCCTAACAGTGTTTGTTCATTAACCAGTGGAAACATGAAGACTCAGAATTGTACAGTGTTCTCAATTTGTACTTTATATCCTGAATACCTGTGTGCTGTGATAAGTACGGTGACAGCTGAGTGTAGTGGGGGGGTGGGTCTGATCTTTGGGACCTCTCTAGCTTGGGTATATTTGGCGAGTAATGAGAGTTGCATGAAGGAGAGAGAAGAGAACAATTTTTAAAATGATAATTTACATGTGATTTACAGTCAATTTGTGATGTTCTTCCATAAGATAAAGTTATCGTTAGAGTTTCAAAAATGAGGCTTGTCTTATGCCGATAGGAAGTTATAAGTATATTAAAAGAATATTTTGCCTCTTTCTGTAACAATTTATGGACATAACAGTTGTCGTGGTGCAAATCTAAGTCCATTTATCCTATGTTTCTTTTTATAGTTTAATATTTTCATAGACATTAAATTTAAAAGTGCCTGAGAAGAAAGGTGACTTTGGTTGCTCGTCCCATGTACTGTATGAATTAATGGGTAGGGTTAGTGCATAACTGTATACAGTGAGTAGGTTCTAAAGGATTCTGACGATGGTGTATAACACTTGGAATTACTGGGTTTTTAGACTTGCTCCATCATATGCAATTTTAAGAAACACTGAAGAACTATATTTTGGAAACTGGGTGTGTTTCCATCCTCAGGTGAGAGGTTGTTGACACCTGCTCAGTTGGGTTTGTCAGAAAGAGCTAACCTCAGTCACTGTCCAGTGTAAATGTTATGTCTGTCTAACAGACCCAACACTGATTGAGGTTATATCTTTTCTAATGGACACAATAGTGATTATGGACAGTGACTGAGGTTAGCTGTTTCTAATGAACCAAAGAGATTAGATGCCTCAACCCTTCATCTGAGGACAGAAACAGATCCAGTTTCTGAAATGTTGTGTTCTTTAAAAGGTAAAATAATATCCACTGACATATATTTTGCTATACATTCACATGTGCCTTCATTTTTAATGGTGCCATGATTTTACATGTAACCTCTGAAGACTGGCAATATTTGTAACAAATTTGGTTACAATTGTAAACAGTCATGCTGATGGTCATTTGTGCTTACTTGGAATGTTTTGGAAAAAGATTTGTAATAACAGTTGTTTGTTCATAGTCCATATTAGTGGCTACCTTTATGATACTGTCTTGGTTAAATTCTTCAAAGAACTATTTGATCATAGTCCAGGATTAATTACAAATTTTTATCATACTTTCTGTTTCAGATGTGTGAAATGTGACTGGATGTGTGCTAATATAGTTTTAAATACAATGGGTCCACAAGTTAGAATACACAATGAGTTATTTTTTGATAAAATGGTGTCATTTTCCCTGGACACCATACAAAGTGGTTCAGAATAAGGCTTCTTATCGACAGGCATCTGTTATGTGTCACCTTTGGTGTTGCATCTTAACAGAGCTCTTTCCATATAGCAACACATCTGATTGTTTTATGAGATGCATCATCGATTTTTCTGTAAAAGGAGTCTTAAACTCAAAGGAATCATTAATAGATATATTTTTTTGTTATTACATACTTGTGTTATGTAATATGTAAATAGACTTGTGAAGTGCAATATATAATAGATCTTTGTTACAAAATTATCATTGGATATAATGTAAGATTACTAAAATCAGTTTATTAACTTTTTTATCCTGTTTGGGTTAGTTTGAGTTTGATTCAATTATATGTACGCGTATATTGATAATTTTTAACACCATAAGCAATCGACTGCAAGTGTGCTGGGCCAGGTGCAAGAAAACTGGACAAATTCAAAATACCAAGAGTAGAAAAACAAATTTCTTTCATTCAAGGAGCACATTCTTGCAGTGTGTGAAACAAACATCAGTATTACTGTAGTGTGAGCAGCCGATCTAGTCACCGTGCCCTTTTCCTCTTCACATGATACGTGACATCATGTGACAGGTAAAGCTGAGCTCTAGAGTTGTACTGCTGCTCCTCCTGACCTTCCTCCCTTCCCCATCTTTTTTCTAAGTCACGCTATTGGCTGTTGCTTTTGAATATTTCTGCATGGAGACTAGGGTGACTGCTCTACTTATTACTGATTGAAGAACATAATATAATCTGAAGAAAGCAGTCTTCTGGGATTTGGCACCATGTATATGTGGTGTTAACCGACGTTTCGGAGGAACGTATCATGGAGGTGATACGTTCCTCCGAAACATCGGTTAACACCACATATACACGTTGCCAAATCCCAGAAGACTGCTTTCTTCATAGTCACCGCTGTGAAAGCCTCAAATCTTACATAATATAATCTAACATAACCTTCACCGAGAACTGCATAAACTAAAAGGACCTAACATAATGATACATAAATACTGTTCTCATAACTGCCTGGTGTTGGCTGACTGTATGGCAAGGTGACCCTTTTCCTGGCATAATGGATATCATATTTGAAGACCGCTACTCAGAAGATAACAACCAAGAAGCTGATACTGTTGATCTCACATAACATACATACTGTGTATGTTTCAAGCCTTACTTGGGAGCAACTTAAAAGCAATTTCTCTATAAGTCCCAGGCTGTGTTTCTGCTTGTTTAGCAGTTGCCAGAAATTGCTTTGCTGTGGAAGTTCTGTGTGGAAATTGACATTGCGATTATGCAAAATTCTTATCCCTGCTAGAAACTGAGCCATGCAGCTAGTCATATCATAATACATGTTAGAGAGTCCTTGAGAATATAATAGTCACTCTGCTAGTCAAGAAATTTAAAACTAATGTAACCCAGAGATTCATTACCACATTCTTAACATGGCAGAGTTGTAGTAGGGACCAGTGGCAGTAACGGAACCTTCAGGTTGCATAAAGGGCTGGGAATGTCTTCCATTAGCTGTGTCACTATTACCTTCTCAAGGACTGCTCCATGAATTTAATTACAACACTGGATCATGCTATATTCTGTAATACTTCATATGTACAAACATAATATATCTTCATACACTGTATCCTGTGTTGACATTTGGAAATGTATTTTTGTTACTACTGAATATTCATAATTTTGATTTCCTTGAAACTTTACATATTGAATGGATGAAAATGTGATACTGTATATTATTTTTTTCTTCCTGAAGAAATATGTGACTTTAAACTTATCCAGAAGATTTATGATTGCAGTTCTTGGATTTAAAAATGATGTACTTAAAGGAAGGAAATAGACTGTGTTTTCATATGAATTCCTTGTTTTATTCATTGTGTGGAGAATAATGACAGGTTCAGGGAAAGGTAAGCAGCAGGCTAGGGTCAGGACATTGGTGTTATTTTGGGTAGATGCATGATTACATTAGGATAGACCATTTTCAGAACTAAGTTGACATAAGGAGGCTAGGCCAGATGCAGGCAGTGATAATGCAGTGTTAAGGACTCTTGTTACATCTACTATTAAAAACCTGAAGGAATTTAAGAATTTTCCTGTTTTCTCAATCCTTACCTGTCATCACTGCCCCTCTTCAAGGACTCCATAACAATCAATCATGATCCAAACTCTCCACATGACATACTTGTGCTTTGTATCCAGCATGGGTACCTCTAGAGCTACTGGCAGTGTGTCCTAGTCTGAGGATGATGTGTTCACATTGGTTCTGAAACACAGTAGGTGTGTTTGGAGAATCCTGTAAGTCAGGGGGGATTAGCTCAAGGGCATGTGATGGCAGAAACAGGTAAGTACCATTGGGATGAGGCTGTTAGTATACTCTGGTCCACTGGTTCATTTCATTACGTTACACTTAATTCACTCAGACTCTTGAGACAGGGTCGATGTTAGCTCAGAACTTGTGCTGAAGGATATGAAATGGCAATACATACATTCACCAATTAAATGTGAGGCAGCAGCTAAGACTGCTCTCAAAGTTAATTATAAAACATATCTTCTGGCATGTGAAATCATCTAATCTGATAGAACTTTACCAGGGATTTTGAAGAAGTGTTGAAGAATAAGCACTTTGCTACAACCATCACCTTGGATGGATATGCACCCTCAATCATTCAAAGCAGAAATATCAGCAGGGTCATTACCAGTGATGCTCACATTAATGGGATGAGAGACAATAAACTTTCAATTTATTCTCCTGAATTCAGAATTAATGCTAGAACCATATTTACATAATTGTAAACTTTAATAGTTGATTGTCTTGCATACACAACATTAATTTAATGTTTGTACATTCTTTGAATGAACTCCATAAAATGGATGCATTGTGCAAAAGGCATGCAAATTTTATGTTTAGATCAAAGTGATAACTAACAAAATTTTGAGTATCTGAATTTTTCTTTTGTATACTGAACTCAGAAGATATCCAACATTAGGTGATGCATTTCACATAATGAGCAACAGTTCAGTGGCAGATCAGTTGGCTTTAATGCATGAGAGCCAGGGTTCAATCCCAAGTGATAAGTTTTTTTTCTGCTGTATTGTGCCACTGAATGCAAGCTATGACAGAAATTTAATAAAAATTTCAAGATCAGGAAATAAAATGGCTGTTGGTTAAGAGAGTTGTATTTGAGGGAAGTTTAGGTAGAAAGAAAATGGTTGTCCTAATGGGGATGGTAAGGTATTTTGTAAGTTTGATGTCAGCTATTAGGTGACTGGTTAAGAGTTAGCGTTAGCTCATTGGTAAAGTACTTTCCATGTAAATGCGCATGAATTCAGCGCTTAATGCACATTTTGTACATACAGCAAGAAATGTAAACAAACCCCAGTGCTTTTTGATGACACCACCTCCAGGAGCACGAAAACCCAGAACTTTTTGATCTAATGACCTTGATGGACCTTCAGGAGCACAGTATTGATTGCAGATGATGTTATTTAACCTTGAATGAGACTGAGTAGCCAATCAGCATTAAGGGGCAGGGCCAAGCAAATTCAGTGCTTAATTCACATATTTTACATACAGCAAGAAATGTAAAGAAATACCCGGTACTTTCTGTTACACCACCTCAGGAGCACGAAAACCTGGAACTTTTTGTTTTAATGACCTTGAACGACCTTCAAGAGCACTGGAGTCATCGCAGATGATATCATTTAATCTTGTGTGAGACTGAGTAGCCAATCAGCATTAAGGGGCTTACTGCACAATTTGTAGGTACAGGAGGAAATGTAAGCGAAATCGGGACTTTGGGAGCATTCACGAGCACAGGAGTTATTGCAGATAATGTAATTTCTCCCAGGACTGAGACTGAGTAACCAACCAGCATTAAGGGGCAGAGCACATAAATGCACACGAATTCAGTGCTTTCTGCACTATTTATAGGTACAGCAGTAAACCCCCCCCCCCCCAACTTTTTGATCTAATAACCTTCAACGACCTTAAAGAGCAAAGCACTGTCCATAGCTCTGAGCTTTTAGTCAAGGATTTGCTATAATTGCTGTGAAAGACATTCAACAAAATTGTGTGTGTGTGAAGCATGGTCTAGCAATGAGATTGATCAGGCCATCAGATAACACTGCTTGAGGTTCAAGTGGATAATGGCTGCCTAGTTGCCTTACTTGTTTGCACAATCAAGACTGCAAAGTTCATCCTTGTCTCATTTCTTGGAGATAAACCTTCCTCTGTATCAGTGCTACCAAATCCTCAACTAAAAGCCCGGAACTGCAGCAACGCTCACGATAGTCACTGGAGGTTACTCGACCAAAAAGTTCAGGGTTTTGTTTGCAGCTAAACGCTGGGAGCTGAAGTTACACACCAGTTTATGAATATCCCATAACACACAGCAAGAATTTAATTTTTATTTACATCACAGTTTCTTTAATAATTTACATTCTGTTACTTGCATTCACTGAAACCATAATGAAGTTTAAACTTCTGAGTGTCTATAATAACAGACATTTTTTGACAAACCAGCAACACACACTCAAAATTAACATGTCTAAAAAATACTTAAACATCCATTAATTAATATCAGATTTGTGCCTCATTTTAAATCATAAAATAATTCTCAGAATAAAAGGGTGCAGTCTTCTTATAAGGAAGCAGTATGAATGAACAAGATAGTGAATCCTGAGACCTCTTCATGCAGTTCTGGATCAAGATGTAATTTCTATTCTACACAGCTGGTACAGCTCATATTTCAGTTTTGTGTAGAGCTGTCAGCTGTGTTCTACTTCACTAAATGTAATACACAAAGGAAACCTCTGCTCGCTTCACACATCACAAATGACACACTGACTTCATGGGTCTTCAAGTGAAGTTCCCCAAAGCAAGGAGAACTCTACTGTGTATAACCATTAAGATGGATGATGCCCAATAATTTGACTTTAGGTTCTGCTGTATGAAGAAACTGGAACATGAACAAGACACTGTCAATAATATAAACACCCTAAATATATTTTCCCAGCATTTTATGGAACCTGAAGGTTCATTATCATGTTCACAAGAGACCTCCACTGGTCCCTATCCTGAGCTAGATCAAACCAATCCATACCATCCCATCCTATCTCTCTAAGATCCATTTTAATATTGTCCACCCACCTATGCCTTGGTCTTCCCAAGGGTCTCTTTCCTTCTGGCTTTCCCACAAATATCCTATATGCATTCCTCTTCTCCCCCATTCGTGCTACATGCCCTGCCTACCGCATCCTCCTTGGCTTGATCATTCTAATTATACTTGGAGAAGAGTACAAGTTATGAACCCTAAATATATAGCAAACAAAAATAATAAAAGTGCAGATTATTGTTGTAAAGGGTGAGTAAACATGTGGGGGAAGCCAATAAACTTACAAGCTTATGAAATACAGCCATAACTGCCAAAATTTTTAACAAATTTATTAGTTTTGCTTAATTACATAAGTCAGAGCCATCATCATCACCTACTGTCACTCCCCCATGGTGGGCCACTTTATGACAGAACATCCATCTTCAGGGTAATCACATGACACTGGTGTCTGAAATCTGTGATACCAGCAACAATTTTTAAAGAATAAGAAAAAGGGCATTACTCAAACTTACTTGTACATTTTTCCAAAATAAGATCCATTTAACAACAAACATATTTTTTTGTGATTTGGCCTACGTGGTATTCTTTCTTGGCTTATCCTTCAACCCCAAAGATGGCAGCTGTATATTCTTTCAAAACATCAACCGACTATAAGTATGGTAACCACGGCCGTGACAATCTCAAATCCTATAAAATTCTGCATGCCCAACATCTTTTCCTTATGCCACATGTGCTAATGGCCGTGTTCCTGCCCCACATCTCTACTCTGGAAACATACAGTCAACTATCCATGATTGCTTAGTCACAATTCCAACAGCTGTTGACACCTAGGGGCTGCCTCTTGCATATCTGTCTGTGAGCTACATAAGACCCACTTAACATGGGCCTTTAAGAACAAAAGTACTTCACAAATTGAAATGTTTCATTTGTTCCAGAAACCTTCTGTTGCTGCCGGAGCGTAAGGCTGACAACCTTGTCTTCATCCATGAGCCGAATATCTAGAAAATGTGGAAACCTCAACATCTCACAACCCTATGGGCCTTCATGGTCTGTTACAGGGATAGCTTTACTTACTTTACCTTCTGTTGCTACTGAATTCATGATTCGAGTGTAACCTTCATACTCACAAGAATGAAGTATAAGCTATAATCTGTCTCTCTGGAGCTCTACAGCCCTTTGTTGGGCCACGGCTGCCTTTTTAGTTCCTTGATCTTTCTACCCAGACAGCAGGACTCCTTGCACAAGGGATCAGCCTGTTGCAAGGCTGCTACCTACACACAGAATAAATGCACACAAACATCCATGCCTCAAGTGGGATTTAAACCCACTATCCCTGTGTTTCAGTGGGAAAAGGCAGTTTATGCCTGAGGTCACATGCAAACTGTGACAGGCAAACTTACAGGAGGTCTAGAAGGAGGTATCGCTCAGTGTACGTTATTAAATACATATATATAATGGAAGGAAGGGTATGGTACATGCTTATACAGTCCTCTTTACATGCCAACAGAACTTTACAACATCTCTGGAACATTTTTTGATTCAATGAGTGCTTAACATACAAACACAAGGGTTTAGTATTCAGTTGACCTCAAACTGAGGGACATTAAATGGGAGTTATTTTGTATGGGAATTTGTCCAGACATTCTCCTTGTGATGGGTACTTGTCTAAATTGCTCAGCCTTGTCATTCAAACTACAATTGTGTGTCCATGTTACAGTTCTCATCTGCATCTGCAAAAGACATTTTATAGTAACTATTTTACTGTTCACAGGGCACAAGGTAGTGTAGTTGGTTGAGGCACTATGCTACAAGCCGGAAGGTGACAGGTTCAGTCCTGATGAGGTCACTGGATTTTTTCAATTGACCTAATCCTTCCGGCCGCACTATGGCCTTCGAGTCGACTCAGCCTCTAGAGATGAGTACCAGGAATTAGTTAAAGAATTTTCCTGGGAAGTAAAGCGCAGCTGGTGCACAAGGCTGACAACCTTACCGTTATCTTTGAGCCGACTGCCTAGAGAAAATGTGGGACCCTCAACGTCTCAAAACCCTATGGGTCTTCACAGCCTGTTACAGGGATAGCTTTACATTTTACTTACTGTTCACAGGTTGAGAACACATGTTCTATACCAAAATACCAATAAAAATAATGAAAATATAAGTTGACTGTTGTTTAAATGTGGAAGCGTCTTTCTTCACATATTTCAACATTCAGTATGAGGTACTAAGCAACCTGAGTTGTCAGTCGACTAAGTGGGTGGGTCACTAAACAGGTATGTAAGCAATTCAGGGTAGCTCAGCTGACATCGGTATTTCTGAACTAGTTCTTGTACCTTGATGCGTCGTCGTAAATGAGGTGGTTGATAACTGAAATCAGAAAGTAAAGTTTGCTTCAGCAATTTAACGTCCTTACTGTCAAGGTTAACCATGACTTACCAGGCTTATTTACAAAACCTGAAAAACAGATAATTATATGCCTAAAGGAATCACATACAACAGTAAAACAGCCTCAAAGTACTGATCATAATTTATACTCCTGGCTTGATTACTATACAAATGTAGCATGTTGATATCACACAATAAAACACTTCTGTTCAAGCATGACTTGAGTAAACAGGACAGATGCTCTAATCAACTGAATCACACGATGAGATTCCAAAACAGCAAGTCGTCATTGTTTATATATTTTCTTAAGTGACATACTCAGTACTTTCTATTCACTATACACCATCACAGGAAACAAACCTATCCATAATAAATCAGAAGCCTACAGGGACAGGACTACCTGCTGTATAGGATGGTTTCACGATGATCATACCTGTCATTATCAAGTCTCCTGCGACGACACATGTTCAGTGCAGTCTGGCGTACCATGGAGCCAAGAGCCCGTCGACTTACGACCATTCCATCGACTAGAGGTGTTGCAATGCTTGTCCGACCACCTGCAGGGCCCTGAAGTTTTACTCGAAACAGTCCACTGGCCAAGGCATGCAGGCATATAAGAAAGCAGTCACGTTCGTCTGGTACTCTGCCACTGCCGCCTTCGAGACCTGTGGTGGTGGCTCGCAGCAAGTCAGCTGCAATAACAGCAATTCATCCTGAATATCTGTTCCTATACCAAGCACTATAAACAGGTATCTTGATGTACTAATAGAACGGTATGTTCAACACAGTTCTTGTTATTTGGGAAGTGATATCAACTCAGAAGGGAAGATGGAAGAACAGATCAAAAGAAGAAACACAATGCAATACATCATTCTATAAATTACTGTCACATGTATGAGTGTGACTATATAGATGTGGTTTCAATTAGTAACTGAATTTATTAAACTCTTGCAGATCAGTGACTACAAGTAATTATAACCGTTTCCATTAATTCACACACTTTACAGTTCACAAGAACACACATTTGAGTCTTCGCAGTCTGCTGTGTCTTCACCAGTCTTCTGGCAACGGCTTCCAATGGCGGATGTGCCCCTTCCTCTGCATTCCCAAAATGTCCCCTGGTTTCAGCTACCAGCTTCTCACATAAACATCTCACAACAACAGAACCCCAGCAATTATCCAACTCACTCCACTCACTGACTCTGTCCACTAACTTGTCCTGCTTATAACATCTCAGCACACACCGCACAGAAAACACCGTTACTCTGTTGCTGTGTCATTGTTGCGTTTGTGTCTGTTGGTTCCCATGTGATTGCTAATTAGCCGTTGTCTACCAATGGCTGTTGCCTGCAGATCCATTACCAAGCAACGGTTGTTGTGCAGTTGCTTATTCTGTGGCTGTTGCCCAGCAATGGGTCTATATGCCTCAGTATATTCTGAACAGTACTAGCAAGCAGTGCCAAAACATGAACCTTTACAAAGAGGAACCAAAGCAAAATGTTAGCAACAGGTATGAAACTTTAAGAAGCATTAAGAGAACCAGAAATGAAATTCTCAGAGCACCCAAAAATCAGAATTTGTTAATAGGATTAAGAGAGTAATGATTATAACGGTCTGGACATGTGAAAAGAATTGCTAGAATAATGATAATAAGGAGGTCATTAGAATTCATTTTCAAACAAGGAGACCTATGGGATGATCCACAATGAGACGGTTCTGCTAAGTACTCAGGCAGCAGAGGAAATAGTTGGATGGAAATAAAAAATGGAAGATTTATGGAAAAAATAGGAAATCTTAGATATAGTGTGAAAGTCATATTCTTGCATACACTTACCAAAAACAGTAAACATACATTAAAAAGTACATAAGATATAAAAGTGTCTGTTATGAAGTGTATAAATGTTATTCTGAACAGCTTCTGGATATATGTACTGTTAAAGAAACATATTCCCCATTGATAGTGTCTCCACCTTAATGTGGTGGTGGGGTGTGAGCGCTCCTGAGACCCTGAGAGCTATGCCGGCAGTAGCACAGCTATTGCTAGGGTTACCCATGCTGGATAGGTCAAGGGGTAGGACGCAGATGAAGAGGGATACCCTAGTCCTCCAGGTTAGGTGTTGTGCATGAGGCTCACAAACTCACATAAAAACTAAATTGTTTGGGAACCAGATAATCAGATTCGGTTGGATGGATTGAACAGGAATCAACATCAGCAAAGGAGATGAGATGGTTGGAGGATCTACATGATGATCTCCTTAAAATGAAAGTGAAAGGATGGAGAGGAAAGATGAACAGAGAAGCATGGAGGCAGATCATTCATGAGGCCAAAGTTCGCCCTGAGCTGTAGCACCAAGGGGAATGAAAGAAACATATTTCACCCAAATCCATCATGTGGTTTGATAATGACCCATATGGAAGGCCAAACAAACATGAACTCCATATTACAAATTCACTTTGTACACTATTACTGTTTTATTGCTAGTGGGGTGGGACTAAGTCCTTTGTACTGCAGCCACTTCTGGCCTATTGTACCAGCCCCAGATGATTGCTGAGGGTGATTGTGGAGCAATTGGTGGAATGAAGATTGGCAGGGGAAACCGAAGTACTCGGAGAAAACCTGCCAAGGCACTACTTTGTCCACAACAAATCCCACTTGACCAGACCCGGGATCGAACCCGGGCTGCCACAGTGGGAAGCCAGTGACTAACCGCTTGAGCTATGGCGTGGCCTATACTTGGTACACTAGGTCTAAGTGTGTATGAA
>NW_019734987.1:0-1388 GCF_002891405.2 Cryptotermes secundus | reverse complement strand
TATGCGTTGGTCTTCCCGGTGGTCTCTTTCCTTCTGGCTTTCCCACCAATATCTTATACGCATTTGTCTCCCCCATTTGCGCTACATGCCTTGCCCACCTCATCCTCCTTGACTTGATCATTCTAATTATAACTGCATATCTACTTACCTAATGGAAACTGCAACTGATCCTCAAAGCTCTCTGTCCAGAAGACAAGAACTTTGGTGTTGGAATGAGGTGGAGGCGAATGACGAATAGCGCCTGCTTGTCTTCGACCTGATCCATTGGTGCCCGCAGACGATGAGGCAGAAGGCTTGTCCAGGTCTAATGACAAAGTTCGAGTCTTCTCAGTGCTTCGACCTACATTTCCTGTACTGTCTGAGATACTGCGTTCAAACCAGGCTGAACAGAAAACAAATGATAAGATGCTAACCACTTATAAGGTTGCAGTATTGTGATTATAGCCACATAAATGTGCATTTCATTTCACAGTCCACCATCCTAAATGAGTTTTGGTTTACTCAGCTGTGCCAACAGAAGACTTGGTGTTATCATTCAATATTCAATCTTACCAGTTCACTAACTCCATGGTCATATATTTCAACTAATTCAGTCACAAAGTGCTAATCATACTGTTGAAACAAATTAGATTAATAGCAAGAGAATGAAGTGCTACCAAAATATTACACAAGTTTTCAAAACTAAATATCCAAAAATATATACATATAAACATTTTCTGTTTTTGTTCCGTCATTCTGTGTGTTATGAGTTAATGTTAGGATCAGGATAATTAACAGTTAGAAACAGAAATATTACCTTGACCAGACACATTTGTTGATTCTGATGATGAATCAAACTGTGGTGATACATCATGTTCACAACACCGCGTCGGTACAACAAATGCGATTTCAGAACTTGCATCTGCCCAATATAAAACTTGTGAATCTCCATTGTATGCGCTTCCACCGTGGTTGCTTGGGGCCCTAGCTTGCTCTGGGAACAGATACCAACTTGATAGTAACAAATACACAGATACTGCAGCTTCCACAAATACCATTTCACTGCTTCTAACTGCACGACATGGTTGGTGGTCAGCTGGTTTCTAATGCCATGCTCTGACAGTTAAGTCAACTGTGCTTTTAAACTCAACTGAATGGCGTACTTGTAAATCATTTTCTACTCAGAAACCATGCGGGTGAGATACGTTATTCAGTCCAGCTGCACAGTACTGTAGTATAAGGGCATGGATACAAGCAGATATCTGTAGATGAAATGCAGCCGAGATAAGATATCTAACAAGTGTATGAGGAAAAACCAGGAGAGAATAAAATGTAAAAAATTCTAGAGTATTCAAAGATAACAGCATTTAAAAAGGAATTAAAATCTTTTTTGCTGAAACATTCCTTTT
>NW_019734986.1:214480-216703 GCF_002891405.2 Cryptotermes secundus | reverse complement strand
AAGAAGTACAGTATACACCATCGTCAGAATCCTTTCAAGTCTATAGAGATACTACCCTGATTAGGTCATAACTGATTCCTTCAAAATCCTTTCCAGTTTATAATATACTGATCATATCATTTGATACTATATAAGGTAGATATTGACAGCATCGTAATGTAACCCAATAAAGGAATGTGTTTAACTTTGCTGCTACTTTCCTTTACACCGTCAGGGAACATTGCTGATCCCCAGGGGTGACTTCTTGCTTGTAGCTTTGTTTTACTATGGTTTATAGTACTGTTTTTCTTATAAAATTAAGTTTTAGTGGAAAATCCACCCTTTGTTTTTCATGGCCATGTATAGCTTTATCTTTCATGGCTTAGCTATATCAAATGTTGAAGCTATATTTAGTGTTTTGGTACATCATGTAGTCACCATCTTCATAATAAAGCGTATTTGACATGGCAAAGACCCAAAGAGCCAAACTCACATTTCACTGATGTAAGTGATTGTGAACTAGCCAAAAATCTCTAAATATTTCTGCATATGCATATCAGCACTTTAACCCTTTGAAGCCTGATGTTTGTATAATAATGGTTAAAAATTTTATTCATACACAAAATAATTTGGAGCTATCAGCCATGTCACTTGGCTAGAGATGACTAACATTTGAGGGACCAACTATGTTCCTGTCTTCAAATTCTGATGTGGCTGGACCCAAACTGACCTGTCTGAACACCAGCCCCGTGATCAGCTACAGGTTGGTAAATAGATGGGTTGGTTTGCATCCATAGTCACATCACATTCTGTTGATGGGATGGCCCATATAACATCAGTCATTTCTAACCAACTGAAATGGCTGATGGCCCAAAATTATGTCATTAACTTCAGCTGCTGTTAGTGCTTCAGATCTTAGAAACACAAATTGGTTAATGTTGTACAAGGAAGTAATCACTGTTTATTCTGAAAATCATGTGAAACATGTAAGAGTACTGTGTGGGCAAAATACAGAGTTTCATTTTAATGTTAAAGTAGGCTACCCCTGTGCTTTAAAGAGGTAACCACTTGTTTTCTTCAACCAACATGCTTCATGGCCTCACAGTAATATCAGACCCAAAGACTAAGACTTCCTGATGAAAACTAATGAGTTGGAGAAGTGATGTTTGTCCATTCACTATGTCCATGTGTTAGGCCAAGTATCAGAATATGATGAGATATATCATTGACAGCTGTCCCACTTGTCACTTTGTTGAATGTGTATGTGCATTAGACGTAATGGCTGGGTATTAGCTTTGGCTGATATACACATAACTCCTACACTCCTGCAGTATGCAGTAGAGTACTTTGGATTGTCAATTTGCAGTAACTACTGGTGGTAGTGTAAAAGAAACACTGGACACACACTGGCTAACTTCGTCGCTCTCAACGCAGTGAAGTGCCAAGTCAGAGATCGAAGCCTCCAGCATAAATACTGAGAATGTGAAGATTTGTTAACTGGACAGGGCTAACGAATGCCTCAGAAGGCAGTGGTGCTTGTAGCTGGAAACATTTTCAGTAATGTTGGTTCATCTAATTAATAAGAAAGGAATTATGTTGTATTTAAGCATCCTTTTGCACTGATTCACGTCCATGATGTGTATGTATTGACCGTCTTCTAGTGCACACAATCTCACTTGTCACTTTTTACATGTGTATAATTTGTGTTGTTATGCTTGTTCATTGTTGCTTAGGTTTTTTCCATGTCTTTTAGTTTTTGTTGTTGCTTTAAATATGTTGTTTTCATTTCATGTTGTAGTTTTTGGTTTATTGTGTCTTCTATAGTATTCCAAATTTTTTGCCATGTATTTGCGTTGTGTATGTGTTTGTATTAAAGTTGCATGTTTAACTGTTCTTTCTTTTTGTATAAGAATTTTATTTCGTTTTTTATATGCGAAATTTGGGCTTATGTTTTTGTTTTTCTTGCTGCTTTATTATATTCTGGTTTATTAATGTGGACATATTTCGGTATTAACCTATTCTTCAAACATGTCTTATTAAAATTTATGTTGGCATTGCAATGTAATAGTTTACGTTTACAAGTCATGTATTGGTATATGCTTCTAGTATGACTGCTATTAATAATGTTGTATTTAAGCATCCTGTTGCACNAACTTAGCAAGATTTTAATTAATGAACAAAATTAAAAAGGAGCATTACTATAAAACTCACAATTAACACAATTTTATTCAAATTACCTAAATA
>NW_019734986.1:176018-214414 GCF_002891405.2 Cryptotermes secundus | reverse complement strand
ATTTAAATTACCTATATTAACTGAATTAAATGCATTACAAATTTACACACTTATAACCAATTATATTGATAATATTCATTNCGACACATGATGGCGAGCAGTGCAATAGTTTAACGTAAATAACACACCTGAGGATGGCACAGTGATGCCGAAACATGTAGTGAAGTGACAAGTGAGATTGTGTGCACTAGAAGATGGTCAATACATACACATCATGGAAGAAAGGAATTGTTTAGAATTAAATTTGATTATTCTTATTGAGGCAGTTAACAAGAAATGTAAGAGAACCCCACTGCAGAGGCATAGTCAGTGATAAGGCATCATGGAAGTAAGAGGGTTGTGCAAATGTAGTTACAGTCAGGCCTGAGATTCTGAAGGGCATTTTATGATCTGTAACTTGTGGCTGTGTTCATTGGTGGAATTTGTTTCTGTCACTGAATCCTGACACACAGGCATGGAGGTGTTCCTGAAGGGGACAAGCTTTCATGGCGTGGTGTTAGATGAAGTGTTCCATGGAGCCCCCGAGCCAAAGAAGATCATACAAGATATGGTAACTCAAGGTATCTGCAGGGGTTGTACGACCCCTACCCAGGACTGTGTTTCAGGACACCGAAGTGGAACAGGCTTTCAGGTACAGTTGTGACTAAAGCAAGTTTGCGAGAAATTGCAGTGTGAGAAGTTAATGCAGAATGAGACTTTACCTTTCCTCTCTACCAAAAGCTGTTGGAGCCATCCAGCATCGAGCTGGAACATGTTTTGCCACATGTTGAAGAAACATAGCTCTCAGGCTCATTTCCTTGAAAATATAGCAGATGTTTAGGACATTCATCCTCCTCATCCCCCCCTCTCCCTCCATATCCTTCTTTCCTTCTGGCTGATATCTTTCCTGACCTGTTGTCCCCAGCTTGGTCTTTGCCTTTCTTCTTTGTTCAGTTGAAGGCCTTCTTTGGGATTCTCTGTTCTTTATTTTATAAAACATGTCCATATCATCTCAATCTGTTATGTGTTAATGTGTCTTCCAGTATTCAAATCATTAAATTATAATTTTTTCATTTCTTATTCTCTTTCTCCTTGCTTTTCCTTCCATACTTATAAATCTCATCTCAGCTGATGTTAGTCTTTGTTATGCTCCATACATGAAAATGCGCCTCTAGTGATTTCTAGGTAAACATATTTCCCCTTTTGTGGCATATCTCCTTTTCTAATCATATTCCTAAATGGTAACAGTTTTCTGAATTTTTTATTATTTTCCTATTTTCTTATTAAAATTGTTTTGTTATAATTGCAAGAGATGTCAGAATGAGTCTTATAGACAATCCAAAAATGTTAATACTTGTTTTTAGGAATTCAACATGTATAGAGTGCATGATACAGTCATGTTGAAGCTACCAGAGAATCACACAGGCAAGTACAGTGACTGTGTTGCAGGTACATGACAACCGGGAAACATATAGGCAAAGTGCTGGTGCAGATTCGACTGGAGGAAGACAGTAAAGTGGTTATGCCTGTACCGCGGCTGATGCAGGCTTACCCACGGTACTTCTGTGACCCCAGCTACAGTTATATAATTGCAGGTGCTGAGCATTCTTACACTTTTTCCCAAACAGTAAGGAAACACATGCTCAGTCTCACTGTGGCCTGCTTGTGAGAATGTTTGAAGTGCAGACTTACAGATCTGCACTTCATGGATATTTAAAGGCAAACACGTTTTTATTTTCCTGGAAAAGTGAGGAAGTTTCATCAGCAAAACTGGGTATATAGCATCGGTGTGGACCACCCAGAGAACACCTCTTCCCACAATTACCCTATTTTTGCATTGCATATGTTCCCACAGTAATCAGCTGTCGCATGACATTTATAGAGCTGTTTCTTAGCAAAGGACGTATCTGCTTGTTTCACAATTCTGGTTTTGAGTCATCATGTGACAATATTGAGGACTAGTATTTCTCTTTAATTAAATTACTCTAGTTCCTGGACATTTTACAAGCATTGCAGTGTCTTACCGTTACATGTATCCTTACTTAAGTTTTGGAGTTCTGGGTTGCTCTCTTTGACTCAGTACAAAAGAAGCTGTTTGTAGTGCCTCTAATCATGCTTCACAGATTATAACCTCTTAAAGCAGGAACCGCTGTGAAGCTGAACAATGCAGAAGTTACAAATTATTGTATTTCACTGAGTCACATGTTTGGCTCAGAATTCACATTGTCTTGTGGGATACTGTTTCCTTCCTAGTCCATTGGTGACAGTTTTCTCCAGCTTATGTTTGCTGAAATCCCTGGACAGTCTGCCTCGGTGTTCCTGATTAGACCTCCTTGATGTTGGATTCCTTGTTTGCAGTAACCAAAATCTGGCAAACCTTTGCAGAAATTGTTTGTATTTTGTTTTCCTGTTTCTATTTAGGGTCTTGTGCACAAAGAATGCACAATTTATCAGATACACTACCATCTTTTCTATTACATCAATATTTTCCTCACAATTTAATAATAACCGAGATGTTGATCAGCCCTATCAGCACCTTTCATGAATTAATTCTAAGAGACAATACAGTGAGGTCATTTCTTTTTATTCAGATTGGTATTTCTGTCTGTTCTTCCTGTGTTAACCATTCTTGTCTTGTGGATTTTGCTTAACATTTACACAGGTCTTCTATCCTTCCTTCGAAATGTTGAATGCCTTTTTTTTTTACATCTTTGGTTTCCTTCTCTAGGGCATGTGAAATACCTCTGTTTGCCCTCATAGCACCACGGACTTGTGTTCTTTTGCCTGGCAGAGTATGGAATGGCACCATTTGCATTCTCCATCAAAAAAGAAGGCAAAGACAGTGCTATCAGCTGCGAAGGTGATGGGCACAGTCTTCTGGGATGCAGATGGGTTTATTCTGGCCTAATTCCTGGAACCTGGGCAAACCATCAATGCTGCTCGTTATGTCCAGACGCTGCACAAGCTCCATTGTGCATTGCGTGGTAAACGTCCGGGACGAAACATCATCATTCTTCATGACAATGCTCGCCCCCATGCCGCTCGCCTCACATTGGAAGCAACTGCAAAGATGGGGTGGCAAGTTCTTCAACACGCCTCCTATAGCCCTAATCTGGCACCCTCTGACTACCATCTTTTTGGATTTGTGAAGGATCAGCTGCATGGACAATGTTTGAGACAAGGGAAAATTCAGAAAGCAATGCGTCAGTGTCTTCGGATGGCTGGAATGAAATTTTACAGAAGGGGAATTTTCAAACTCCCAGAACGCTGGGAGAAATGTGTACAAAGAAGTGGCGATTATGTGGAAAAATAAAGAAAGGACTGTAGATTGAGGTGTTGTATTTGGTTTGTCAATAATAAAGCATGTTACTTTACAAAAAAATTGTTGCTCATGACTTTCAGTACAACCCTTGTAACTGGTTTTCTAGTTGAGCTACATCCACATCACTTCCCAAATATAATTCAGATGCACTAGTGTGGGGTTATGCCTTCTTTGTACTCATCAGTTGCTTTATAACTGCTGATTCCCAAAATAAACATGAATGTGTTTGTGATCTTCACAAGGCCTTTGATTGTGTCATCTGTGATATTCTGCTTTCAAAGTTGGAACATTACGGGATTAAGGGAAGAACTAACAATGTAATTGAGTCCTATTTATTAGATAGATACCAGAGAGTAATAGTTGTTTCTGACTCAATTAAATTCTACTCTGAATGGGTGTCTGTTACCATTGGAGTCCCTCAAGGATCCATACTTGGTCCCCTGCTTTTCCTTCTATATATCAATGATTTGCTTAATGCCATATCTGATGTATCCAATCCAGTCTTCTTTGCGGATGATACAAGTCTAATAATTACTAATCCTGATACCCCAAGATTTGAAAAAGATATAAATATAGTTTTAGAAAAATTAAATAAATGGTTTAGTAGTAATTTATTACTACTAAATCTTACAAAACTTATTTTCTACAATTCTAACTAAAAACAAAAGAGCTCTTGATTTACATATACTATGTGGGAAAAAACAAATAACCAGTGTGAATGTTACAAAATTTTTAGGTTTGGTTATTGATCATAAATTGTCATGGCAAACCCATATTGATCAAATGATAACCAAATTAAATAAGGCATCCTATGTAATTAGAGTATTAAAACCTCTTTTATCCTTGGAGTGCCTAAAAACTGTTTATTTCTCCCTAGTTCATTCAGTAATATCTTACGGTATAATATTCTGGGGAAGTTCAGCCCATGCAAAAATCATATGTCAAATACAGAAAAGAATAATAAGAATTATTACCAATTCTCGTAATGTGGACTCGTGCCGTAATTTATTTAAGGCGTTACATATACTGCCACTTCAGTCGCAATATATATATCTTCCTTACTTATGCTGGTTGTCAAGAATAGAGATTGCTATACAACAAACTCATGTCCACACCCGTATTACCAGATTTAATCATGACTTGAATCTTCTGGTGGTAAACTTAACGATATTTCAGAAAGGTGGATGGTATTCTGGTATCAAACTTTATAACCACTTCCCTCCAGAGCTTAAACAATTATCTTATGACATCCCTGGATTTAAAGTGCTGTTAAAAAAGATTCTTATCACCAATTCCTTTTACATTGTTGAAGAGTACTACTGCTGGTATAAAGATTGATCCATCATGTATATTTAAATAAACGCCGTTGCCTATTGCTAGGATGCAACGGACTATGGAATAAAATACACAGGAAAAAGATACTATTACTGTTGTGATATAGGTGTATTATACATTATTATATTAAGAAATTAGATTTTATATGACTATATTAAGAGTCTTGANAATGCCCGCCATTGTAGAGTAATAAAAATTGTAATCATGTTACTGAAAATGCTGTGATTTCTGCAATTTTTGTGATGAACGAAATAAATACGGCTTTTATCTAGAAAGAATATAGAATCAGATATTGTAATTTACAGGTTTTAGAATCTGTAAAAATTGTTACACTGATTCAAAAAAAAAATTCCCCTCAATATCGAACGTGTCCACAAATATGCATACAGTTTCTGCACAAAATGTTTCTGCTGTACAAATGCCTGCTGCTGACATCATTCGTACTCTCGAACCATCTTATCTGCAAGTGGGTTCAAAGTTTCTGTTTATAAAACACATTCCAAGTACTGTACTCTCTTTGTATACACAAGTGTGGACGAAGAATATATCGCTATTGTATTCTGTCCTTGACAGTCTAAGACTGTTTATATCTGAGACGAGCCACAAGCGATAACTGTTTTACGAACTGTATAAACAGTACTGCCAGACTTCATAGCTAGTGCGTTGTGAAGTGAAAAGAACATTCACCATGGCCTCGTTTCGCTTGGAAGAAGATGAAATTGAAAACCAGCTGCTCAATGATACAGATTCAGACTGTGCCACAGAAACCTCAGAGAGTGGCGAGGAAGAAAGAGATTCAGAAATTGAAGCCGATGAAGACACATCGTCTTCGTCGGCAACCTGGGGACCACCACACCAGCATGGCAGGAGGCGTGTGAATAATTATTCCGGTGGAGCTGTGGGGTTAAATATCAATGAAGCTCCACACGTAAATAAGGATTCCACCCCTTTCTGCGTTTTCATGCTATACTTCGCAGGGATTATCCGTCTGCTGGTGGAAGAGACCAATAATTACTACCACCAGTACCTAGACAAACTTGAAGATGGACCTTCTCCGCGGCCTGACGTGACCGATTCCGAGATGTTTCTGTTTCTAGTAATAATCATTCAAATGGGACATGACATTAGAGACAGACTAAAGGCCTACTGGTTGATTGCAGAACAATTTGCCACACCTTTCTACTCTAACACAATGAAACATGACTGTTTTCTACACATTCTTCGTTTTCTTCATTTTGCAGATAACAATACAGAAACTGACAGGAATGCCGACAGTTATGACCGACTATGGAAAATTTGGACCATCTTCGACACATATGAAAAATATTATAACCCTTCCGAACATTTGGCCATAGACGAGATAATTGTTAAATTCAAAGGAAGGGTGGTTTTTAGGCAGTACATTCCTAAGAAACACAAACGTTTCGGAATCAAAATCTTCAAAATTTTTGACGCCGCTGGGTATACTTATGACATGAAAGTTTACCTAGGAAAAGACAGAACACGTGCCGACCAAGACGTGACAGCGACACATGCTACAGTTAGGGACCTATGCAGGCATATTGAGGGCATAGGTCACAAACTGTACATGGACAAATTCTTTTCGTCACCAGACTTGTTTGAGGAACTGATGACAAAGGACATAACGTGCTGTGGGACAGTCAGACCTAATCGGAAGGGCTTGCCTGATGATTTTCGATGAAGACAATTTCGACTGAAGAAAGGTGACATTCGTGTCAGGGTGAGACAAAACTTGACAGCAATAGTTTGGAAGGACAAACGTGATGTATGCATACTGACAAACATGCACTGTTCTCCAGCAGAAGGCAGTTTCTGTGATGAGCACGGAAATGCCATCAAGCCAGCAATTGTTGCCAATTACAACACGCACATGGGTTATGTCGACAAAGCGGACAGAATGGAAAACAGTTATAGCATCAGTCGTTGGACCTGGAAATGGACAAATAAACTATTTTTCCATTTCCTGGATATGACGATTCTGAACAGTTTCATCCTGTTGTAATCCTGTGGCGCAAAATTGTCACACAGAGAATTTTGTCTTGCCCTTGTGCGCAACATGCTGGAACATGCTGCAAGGGGTCCACCTCACCCTCAACGGTCCATGGGTTGACCTCCTGCTGTGTCATTGGCGATATCTCGATTAGAGGAGGCCTCTCGACATCATTGGCCGACTTCCTCTACTACGAGATTGAGATGTCGTGTGTGCTCTTCGCATAGGAAACGAAGTTACATCCGGACAAAATGCGTGAAGTGCGACGTTGGACTATGCATTTCTGAATGTTTCCAACAGTTCCACATGAAGGCAACATTCAATTAGATGACACAGGAGAGGAGACAGACTACTTATAAAGCTGGTGTCCAAAAATAATGTAAGTAGAACAAGAATTTCTATCTTAAAATTAGATTTTAAAACACTGTGCACACGCGTGGACTGTGCATACCCATACAGTGTCTTTCAGCCACTTGGCTTTACTTTAATGGTCCCCATACGGTGTCCTTCGGCTCATAAAAATTAAAGCTGTTGTCACGGCTGCTTGGATAGCCTGAATGCTTTCAAAATGGCATCCTTTGAGTGCGGTCTTGATCCTCAGGAACAAAAAGAAGTTGGCCGGAGCTAGGTCGGGGCTGTAGGGTGGCTGCGGCAGCGTTGCCACGTGGTGCTTCGCCAGGAACTCATGGACGAGCAGAGACATGTGGCTGGGCGCATTGTCATGATGCAGCCGCCAGTTAGCGGTGATGTCTTTTCGCATGCGGATGACCCTTTTCCTTAATCTTTTTAGAACATCCACATAGTAGGGAGCGTTGACGATCTGTCCTTGGGGTAAAAACTTTTGTGGACCACACCCTTGGTGTCGAAAAAGACGGTGAGCATTGTTTTCACTTTGGATTTGCTCATCTTCGCCTTCTTCGGTTTCAGGGAAGCCTAGGTGTGTCATTCAGCACTCTGGCGCTTCGTTTCTGGGTCGTACTCAAATGTCCACGTTTCATCACCGATAATAACACAGTCTAAATAATGAGGTTCAATTTCCACATGTTCCTTCAATTCACTCGCGATCAACACTCGATTGGCCTTTTGCTCGTCCGTCAACAATTTGGGGACCAGCTTGGTGCACACCTTTCGCATGTTCAATTTGTCCATAACGATGCGATGCACAACGGTTTTTGGAATGTTCAGAGTGTCGGCTAACAACCGGACAGTCATTCGACGGTCAGTATTCAACAAATCACGCACACGAGTCACATTTTCATCGGTTTGGCTTGTTGATGGCCGTCCAGAGCGGGGGTCATCTTCCACTTCTTCCTGGCCCTCCTTAAACTTCTTCACCCACCTTGTAACTTGCACATATGATAGAGCAGACTCTCCATAGGCTTGCTTAAGCAGTTCATGAGTTTCGGCAGCTTTTTTGTTGAGTTTTGTGCAGAACTTGACCGCCCAACGTTGTTGGAAAGTATCCACCATCGCGCACTGTGACGTGGCCACAAAACACAGGTGCACTAAATCAGCGATACTGATGCCTCCGATGCTCGAGCAGACTGACCTTGGGCGCGCTGTGAAGCTAAAGGCCTCCCCCCCTTAACCCAACCAGTAGGAGCGCGGGAAAGAAATATATTTCATGACTTTTGGGACACACCTTGTATATTCATATGTTATATTGTATTCCTGACTTGTTCTATATCTGAGGCAGACGCCTCCATTTATTTTGTAGAACTGTAAATAAATGAATGAATGAATAACACCAATTACAGGTGGCTTGGGAAGTTTTGGTCTGGAGCTTGCTGACTGGCTTGTGTTACGAGGTGCTCGTAAACTGGTGCTGTCATCTCGGAGTGGTGTAAAAACTGGCTACCAGAGTTTCCGTTTGAGAACATGGCACAGCTATGGTGCCACAGTTGTAAGCTCTCTGGCTGACATCACCACAAAGAGTGGTGTAAGAGCTCTGTTGTCAGAAGCAAACAGACTGGGCCAGGTGGATGCTATATTCAACCTGGCTGTTGTGAGTGTCATGCTTGCTCACATTTACATAGTTCATAATATCTAAGTCATGAAATAATGGATAGAGAGGTATCAATGAAACCAGAAAAAGTGATGCTGAATTATGTAATGGTTACACAAATTTGTCATAATTCTTCCTGTATTTTAAGTGCATGCTCATGAGGGGCAAGGAAGTTCTGAAGTATCAGTGTACAGAATGTAAAGAATCAGAAAGCAAATGCTGTCCTACTTTATCTAATGAGAGTGGTACTCGTGTTACTGAATTGTCTGTGTCTGCATGCACCACTGTGTGTGACCCTTCCCAAAACTTTTGTGCATATGATTGTTCAAATACATGAACAAACGTTATGCCAGAAAGGCAATAAAAGTCTGGGGTATTGTTTTCAATAATTAAGTATTTGGTGTATGGTCTGTATTAAGAAGCTGATAAGGTCCCATCTCTGCAAGAAATTCCTCCCTTTAAGCACATTCACAATAAAAGATACAAAAAATATGCCTTTGAGATTTGTAATGGTTGTCTATCTGCTTCCAGAAATCAACTTGATAAACGCTGAAGAAATGTCAATGAAAATTGTTATTAGGAAATGTTACCAGCATTTTTCAAGACATTACAGTTTTGGTAAAAAATCACACACACTCCTATGAAGACCTACATGCATATCTGTGTTCATCTTTCTTGTAAATGAAAATATTTATTGATGCAAGCAAACATTTGAACAGATGTTGCAGAGAAAAATGAAGCATGTCATCTCATAGCTTGAGAACTATTGGACTCACTTCTGTCAAATTTTATATTGGTAGTACCAGGAAAGTTTTGTTGATCCAATTCTAATTTCATACAGAAGACAAAATAGAAACAGTAGATTCCACAAAGTTCTAAATATGGATTTATAGACAATGCAGAGTTGATGATCCAGAAAATGTAGTTTCGTACTAGATTATTCATCTAACTTTGCAAGAGTTTTATTTCAATTTTTTGTGGGATGTAATTATGGCATATAAAAGTAAATAAAATTATAAAAAATATGGAGTTGTGAAATTGTGCTTCAGATGATTTAAAAACAGATTTCCTACTTGGTAAATTGATTGAACATGAGCACATGTGACAACTTGTACATATGTATTCTTTTATGATTTACTTAGTTGCCTTTTGATTGAGAGTGGTGATTTTTTAAAAGCAAGACATTAACACAGTGAACACAGAAAAGAAATCTGTGAAGGAAAATTATATTTAAGAATTTTATCTGAATAAGTAGAAAATTATTTTTCCTTAAGATTTGCCACTTGGACTGCCTCTGTGGTCTACTGGTCAGAGTTCCTGCCTACAGATCCATAGGACCCAGGTTCGATTCCCTGTGCTACCAGATTTTCTGGGAAGTAGTGGGTCTGGAACAGGGTCCGCTCAGCCTCGTGAGGATAATTGAGGAGCTATTTCAAGGAAATGGTGGCTCCGGTCCAGAAAACCGAGTTTAACGGCTGTGGGGATCCATTGCGCTGACCACATGACACCATCTATCTGCAAAAGTTGGCACTAACTTCACTGACAAACGGCGGTCACTCGGACGGTATAGTTCACTTACGGACTACAGGCCACAGAGTCTTTTTTTTTTTTTTTGCCACTGGGAAAGTGAGTTGTCTTGTAGTTTCATAGATACGGTAAAACCATCAGTATGTATTTAGTTTTTGTGACCAATAAATTTCACCAGTTGATTGGTAGCAAAGCTCCTTTCTTCTGAGGCTAGGAACAGGTGTTGTGTTGTAGCATTTCTTCCAGGAGTGTTGTAATGATTACTGTACCATGACTTGGTCACAAGGTCTTCATCAGCATAAAGAGGAACACCATGAGAAAGTTGAGGATGAATTTGGGATAGAAGTGATTATTTGAGATGCTTCATCACTTGCTGTAACTCTACAGAGATTGTCTGTTCATTACTTGCAGGTGCTGCAAGATGCAGTCCTAGAGAACCAAACTGAAGCAGACTTTGTCATTTCTGCAGGACCCAAGGCAGTTGCAACACATCACCTGGATGAGTTATCTCGCCATATGTGTCCATATCTGTGCCATTTTGTGATGTTTTCCAGTGCAGCATGTGGACGTGGTAATGCAGGACAGACCAATTATGGCATGAACAACTCCATCATGGAGCGCATCTGTGAGGGCCGTGTCAGAGACAGGTTGCCAGGCCTTGCTGTGCAGTGGGGTGCAGTGGGAGATGTGGGACTGGTGGCAGAGATGCAGGAGAAACACAGAGATATAGTGATAGGTCAGTTATGCTCTGAAAACAGGTTTTTGCATTTGGATCAGAATTTTTATGCACAAACCTTATGTGTAGATGTCTGAATGGACTAGTTGTTCAGATTTAATATTAATACATTCTGGAGTTTAGCATCTATTTTATGTTTGACAAGCAGGAGCACCCATTGCATCAGATTTGAAGCTTTCATGGTGAGTAAATGTGCTAAAATCTCTGGCAATCAGCCATATCATTGTCAAAGTAAAAACCAACGTCTTGGAGATCCCTGGGTCTCAATCATCAGGGTTGATGCCTTCATATCTACATTGACCCTGATGTTGGAGACTAAGGAGATCTTTTGTCTTTAGCCCAAGAAACTTTCAGTACAGAAGTGCCCATACTTACCCAGAATATGGTTCCTCTCGTCACTATCACATTATATAGTGGCTAATTCTTTCATGTTTAAATGCTGAACTTTATAAATTGTTTTGGGGTGAGCTGGACAGGTTCTATTTTTTTTTTATTTCCACTGCTGTTTGACGATTCAATGTCTGTTGCTGTTTAGCATTTTAAATAATTTTAAGCGCTTTATTAAAAATGCTGTATCTAATACAATTTTTATGATAAAGGAATGGATTTAACCTTGGTTTTATCAACAGAGGACATAGTTTCACATATTGTAACATAAACTTTGAGAATGTTTAGGCAAAATGTTATACTTTTGATGTGTTCTATACAAAGAAGTTTTATGCTTCTTCACAAAGTTACTCTGCATTATAAAATCATTCCTTCTTGTAAAACTTGACATACTTCCTCTGCCTCTGGCATCATAAAACATCTGGAACTGCTGAAAACCTTACCATATCTTTCTGTTGGTAAGGTTCACATTTGTGCTACTCTTCAGATATTCGACTCTGGTATAGAAAAGTGAAAGTATGGGAATTCAGGAGAGGCTGCTGAGAAGCTTATTTGTTTCATACATCAGTACCAAGCCATTCCATTGCAGGTGCAAGAAATATTGCCCTTTCTATTGTCACAACTGAATGCACCTTTCAACAGTAGTCTCTAGCGTTTGGTTTGAATAGCTGGTTTCAACAGGTCCCGAAGCATTTCACTGACACACTGTTTGTGTTGTGCTTGGATTATGAACCCCTTCTGAAACTGGCATAGTTGTCCGGAGATAGGGGCTAGCTCTGTCTATTGGACCCAACTGAGTAGGTTTTACCTGAAGACTGGAACAGAATCCAGTCCCTGAAACGTTGTGTTTTTAAGAGAAACAGGACGGGTTTTTTAAGAATAGACAAGATGATGGATAATGTCCAGCAACATATTAATTGTAACACTGTTTGCTCTTGTGCCACTGTCATGGTAGTATTCCAAAATTTGACCTTGGGCATCCAAAAAGAGTGTCATCATTATTTTCCCACTGATGATTGAGATTTGAACGTCTTTTTGAGTGGTGATTTTGTATGTTTCCATTCCATATTTTGAAATTTGCCCTCTGGAGTGTAATTTTGGATCCATGTCTTTTCGCCAGTGACGGTGCATCTCATTATGACAGAGGTTCAGTAGGCCTTAGCAAATTATCAAAGAATTGTTCTTGTGCTCCTCTGTAAGTTGTTTTGGAACCCATCTTGCACAGACTTTATGAAATCCAAGTCAGTCTTGGGTGTTTCCATGAGCAGAAGCATGACTGATGCACAGATGGTGCACCACATAATGGTTAGTCACCAGCTGATTATCTGATTATCAGGGCACAAAGCCATTCACTGTTTTACCTCTTTAGCAAATGTGAATGAGTGTCCTGGCCGTTCTTTATCAATGACACTTGTTCCACCATTTGAAACATGGTTATGCAATTGTACCACTTCAGTGCTGTAAAGCAGTGTTTCTGTATTGTGCTGTAACTGTGGAACAGATTGCACCTGGTGCACCCTCACTCTGCTAAGACACTACAACAGGCAAGTTAAGGAATGAAGTATTTCACAGTAACACAGGGAGTTTATGCTCCTACCTGCATGCAAAATAAGCAGTACAGTCAACAAAACAAGCTTTGAAATATGTAAGTTTTGAGGTTTTCACGGCGATGACTATGAAGAAAGTCGTCTTCTGGGATCTGGTGCCATGTATTCTTTGTTTCAGCCAACGTTTCGGAGGAACGTATCGCCTCCATCTTCAGGGCAGGTGAATTGTGTTGTGAATACAGAGAGCAGTAGCTGTAATGATTAGGAAGTGAAAGGCGCTTCTTTATATAGGAAGTAGGCGGGGGGGGGGTTTTGTTAGGGAGATGGGACCAATGGGAACAGTGAAGAGCGATTAAGGCCATATATGGTCAGGGTTCGAAGGGGGGGGACCAGTGAATCCAGGCTGAAACAAAGAATACACGGCGCCAGATCCCAGAAGACGACTTTCTTCAAGCTTTGAAATAGATCACTGCAAAAACTTTCTGACTCATCCATGTATGATGTAAGCTGTTTTGTTGTATCTTGCTTTTGTTGGGAGAAGCAATAATTAATTGATGGTTAGCCACCGCTCTATGTTCTGTAGGATGATACATGTCTGAAAATTTTGAATTTAGGATGCCAAATATTTTTCTGATTTTTCATAATGTGTCATAATTTGGATTGTCACTGTCTTGTGTTGGTGGGTTCTGATTGTACATGAAATGCAGAGGTTTCTGAATCTTGAGATAATGAAGCTGGCTGGACCTACAGAAAACGCATGTCACTTGATTGCTAAGCACTGTTATGTGGTGTCATTGCACACACATAAGCTATATGGACACAAAGATAAGACGGTTATAGTATTGTTTGCTGCACGAAAGTTGCAGGCGTTCCCGAGCAGTGGATTTGCATGTCAGAATACTGTTCAGTTAGTAGTTTTATCAGTTTCATTCATGTGGTTCAGAAGTGCAGAACCACAGCACCACAAAAAAAAACATATTTTCCACTCAGGATGTGCAGCTTTGTCTTCTGGTTTGCAGGAGGCACCTTACCACAGAGAATTGCATCGTGTCTTGAGGTGCTCGATGGATTCATGAGGCTGTCATACCCTGTAGTGTCAAGCATGGTTGTGGAAGATAAAGCTGCAGGAAGTGATGGACCTGGGACTGTAATGGACTGTGTCAGCCGCATCCTGGGTATGTTTAGACTTGCTTGAGCTGTTTCTGCAATTGACTGAAGTAAACTCAGACTGGACAAGGAGAACTGGTAGTGCAGGTTGGGCCTGGTAAAGTTTGCTGTGGTGAGAGTAGCAGTACCTGTGAGACTGTCATTTTTTAAAAAAAAAAAAAAATATGTACTTAAGAAGCGTGTTGCATTAATATTACATTTTTGTACATATATATATTACTGTCTTAAATGTGGCATTTATTTCTATCTCATATATGTTTTATCTTACTACCACAAGTTTTGGCCCTGTATGGCCATAATGAGGTACATGAGAATCCTGCTGAAAATTATTTCAGTGTGCATGCATACATACACACACTCACGCACACAACATTCATCCCTTGACAGGTGAATATGAAACATATCGGAAGATGTAGATTGCACAGTGCAACTTGAGCAAAGAGACATTAAACTATAATATATACACAGTACTTAAACATCAAAATAGGTACAGAATCGAGTATTGCAAAATATGAGTTTAAGTGCTTAAAAGTAGACAATAGAAAGGATTAAAAAAGCTAAACATGATTTAAAGGAAACTTTTATTAAAGGGAATAAGTAATTTGATATAAACTCTCCTGTAGAATAAACAGGATATGTAAGAAAATAATACTTTAAACCAGACATAAAAAAATTGCTTATCACTTTTAGTCTTGATGTACTAGGTGGAAATTTATTGGATACTTTAATAGCAGAATATGTAATACCCCTCCAGGTAGAAGAAAGTCTAACTAAGAATATGTGTAATTGATTCTTATAACTTATATTAATATTCATGAACAGAAGAATGCTCTATTTTGTGCCACATGCCTATATGCATTGTTAATTTTTTAAATTATTTGTTCAGAGAAATAATTAAAGTTATTTAAACGCCCATTAAAATTCTGTTGCACTGCATTTGGTGCCACAGCATGGATATTATGTGTGTTGCAGTGGCTTGTCTAGATACAACTCCCTACTTGGTTGCTTGTGTTACTGTGCTGGCCTTGTGTGGAGATTCATAATCTGGTTATCCGGGCCACTGTTTTTCATGGTTTTGTCAGTTCCTCCAGGCAAATATTGATGTAGTTCCCAATTTAGGCCATGGTCACTTCTTCCAAATTCTTCCTAGTTCATTGCTCACTAATCGTCATGCCATTCAATGCTGTATAATCTAGATATGGGAGCACTGTAAAACAAACCACAAAGGAAATATGACAAGAATCAATTAGTTATATTAAAACAATTTTTCTTCTAGGTATTCATAATCTGAAGAATATTAGTTCAAATTCCACATTGTCAGAACTGGGCATGGACTTCTTGACAGCCGTGGAGATTAAGCAATGCCTTGAACGAGAATTTGGAGTATTTCTAATGCCACAAAAGATCTGCAGCCTGACATTTGCATGCCTCCAAGACATGGCTGAAAAGGGGCAGGAAGAACCACCATTACGAGGTACACAGTTGCTTCTTCTGTGTGGAAATTATTTGTGATATAAGTCAACTGGGTCATCATAAGAATTAGGTTACAGGAGGCAAAATTGAGTATGAGGTATCAGGTATCACATTGCACTTGTAGAAGTCAGCTTTGCACAGAGGTTAGAGCTGAAACATTCAGTGACACAGGGATTGGCTTTAGTAACAGAAATATATTAAATTGGCGCTCAGTGTCTGCTCTATGGAACCCAATAGTTCATCTGAGGCACTTATTCCACTACAAGTATTCACAATCTGTTTCTTATATATTCTAGTTAATATTCCCCCCCCCCCATCTGTTCCTAGTTCTGACAAGTAGTTTCTATTGAAAACACTTTCCAAAGAGCATTTAAATGCCTCATTTCCATATCTCATTTCTGATGCATATCCTGCCCTTCTGAACCTATTTTGTAAAATCATTGTAACAGTACTAGATGAAAAATTCAAAGTATAAGATCCTTATTAGTAATAATATCAGTTTTCATGTTGCTTTATTCCTCATAGGTCCAAATATTGTCACACAACATTTTGTTCCCAAACATCCTTATGTCCATACCTCCATTACAGTGATCACTCAAGTTTCTCACTCATATAAACAACAGGTAATAGACAGATTTACATGATTTTGTCTTTATTCTTGGGGAAGGGCGAGAAAGATTCTGAACTGAATGCAAACAAGCAGTCTTTTGTTAATTCCACTGTGACTAATTTTCTAAGTTTCCAGAATTTCTGATATGGAAAGTTTGAGCTCACAAGTACAGTATCTGGAATCTGCTGTGTTTGTAGCTCCGTCTGTTGATGATGATGGACCAAGTGAAGGGCTGCAGTTGCTGCGTGTGATAGGGGACGAGGCATCTTCAGCACAGCCTGTTGTGTGCCTGCCATCAGCAGCTGAGGCTGGGACAGATGTAGAAAATGAGAGGAAGAAAGGACCAGTACTGTTCATGTTGCCTGGAGTGGAAGGTGCAGAAAGTGTCCTTGAGCCTCTGGCCAAGAACCTCAAGTACCAGACAGTGTGCCTACAGCTGAACTACAGAGGCTTTGGGCAGACAATTCAAGACATGGCACAGTCCCTGCTACCAGTATGTATAGCTTGCCTTTTACCTGCAGAATATTATGCACAGAAATTAAATTTTGTAGGTGTTATGAAGAACAAGCTTTGTGAAACAGAATCCTTCTTCAGAAGCTGATGGTATCTTAACTGGACAGGACTGTCTTTCATTATCATATTCACAGGAACTTGCAACTGGACTATATCCAGTCCACATCCTCACTGTTTGTTTTAATATTATCCTTCCATCTATGTCTACGTCTCCTAAGTGGCAACTTTTCCTTCAGGTTTCTTAACCAAAATTATACAGGGGGGCGCAGGAAGGTGGGAACTCTTGAAAATTGAGAAAAAAAATACAATTTTTTTTTTATTTAATCAAGGTACTCAATGTGCACTTCTACATTGCAAATTTAAAAATAACTCACAGTTTGAAAATAACATCGCAAAGATGATGTCCATCTTGCCGAATACACTCTGCAAGTCGATCCTGAAAATTGCGCATGGCTCGGAGCAAAGTGTCGGGTTGTATTGCTGTGATCTCTTCTGTTATTCGTCTTCTAAGTTCGTCTAGGGTTGTGGGGCGTGTATTGTAGACCACGCTCTTCAAATAACCCCATAAATAAAAATCACACACTGATAAGTCTGGGGAACGAGGTGGCCCAGAAATGTCACCGTTTCTGGAAATTACGTGGTTACCGAACAGACGCCTGACGCTGCCATTGACACTCGTGTGGTGTGTGCGGTCCCCCTGTCCTGTTGAAACCAAGTGTTGTCGATATCAATGTTCAGTACACTGTGAATTCTTGCAGCAAGAAACGTCTCAAGCATGGTTACATAACGCTCAGAAGTTACTGTCACCGTGTTTCTTGCGATATCTTCCAAAAAATATGGTCCTATCACCCTTCAAGCCAAAACTGCACACCATACAGTGACCTTGGGACTGTGTAGAGGTCGTTGATGAAGAACAGCAGGATTTTCTTGTGCCCAGTACTGACAGTTCTGCTTGTTCACATACCCGTTTAAATGAAAATGAGCTTCGTCTGACATCCTTGTGCATGTTTGGAAGCCACACAGCAATTTGTATGAGCTGACATGCTGTTGATTAGAGATAATTGGAAATTATGGTTACTGCTGTATTATTGGTTCACGTACAGTGCACAGCCTTGTTTCTAAAGGGGAGGTTTCAGAAATTAGATATTTCAATAATATTAAAATTGACCATAAAGAGTCATTTGTGGTTCTATATGGTTTAAAGGGGCATAACTTGTTATGGACTGTTACTGATGTTGCTCCAGGAATTTGACAGCATTAAACAGCAATGCAGTGGTTCACAGTCACATGCATCAGGAAGTGTACAAAGAAGCCATATCTGTCATGTCTGTGAAGACATGCTTAAGAGTCTTATGAGACAGGTTAAATGATGGTGTAAGACATTTCCAAGTGGAGTATGATGTCATGTCTGATAGACTTCCTCTTTATTTTACAGCACAGTTGATATGACTAATTGTATTCACTCTACATGTATACCACAGCTGATCATTTTATTTGCTGTTGAACATGATTGAGGTGAACCGAAGACACATACAGATATAATTGAAGGAAGTCTTATGATTATTGAGGTATGAATTCAAGCATCCAACTTGGCTGGCCTGTGGTTTTCAGATTTGTGCTCTTGGATGTAATCATACTGAACTGTTCTGTGTGAACGTCTTCTGGGTTCCTTGATAATCTGTATAAACTAACACAGATTCCTTAATGAGTACTGCTGCACTTTGTCATGTCCACATGAACACAATGTCACCATTCTCATTTCAGTAACAGCACAGCAAAACAGAAGACTGCCTGCTCGATAGTGACCTACTGTATACTTTTGCATAACGAAGTGATACTGGTTCATACGAATTATCACCTACCTGTGATATCCTGAGAGATTGTAATTTTGTGTGTTTAATGAGCCTCATCACAAGATGGGTTCCTTTTTCGACACTGCTGTGATAATAACTTTATAAAATGTCGTCATATACTTCTGAAGATGCTTGCATTCATTGCCAGTTTCTACCAGTGGAAAATACTTACTGAATTCTTTTTCTTGGTTTCAGATGAATTTTGACTTGAACATTCATTTTCATACATATTTTATTATACAAGATTTGTAGATCAGATGGCAGAGAGCGTGAGAAGATCACTGTGTTCTAAGATGGGACGCTGTGTAACTTGTAGAAGTTTACTTGCTGCTTACCTTGCGAATCTGAAGTTGAAGGTATGTAGTACATTTCTCCGAAGAATGTGTAATCTTTATCAGGACCAGATGCTGTCATATCCTAGGAGTTTTTCATACAAATTTTACATACTAATATGACATATAGTCCTCCAGTTTATGTCAAGATATTGATGTCTAAGCATAAAGCCCTGGGTAATTCATGACGATGAACTATACACATCAGAGGAAATACAATAAGTAATACATTATTTGTGAGTCATACATCATATTATTGTACAGGGTGGGGTGCAGAAACTTCCTTTTTTGAAAGCGAATAAAAGACAAATTATTGCTGATAGACAAAATTTATGTTTAGCTAATGAAAGAACATACTTTAAAGTTTTAAATCATGTAGTTTTAAACAAAATACTTGAAGGTGGTGGCCACCGTTCTCTATGCACTGATGCAACTGTTTTCTGAAGTTCCCCTCTGCATGTTCCACCATGTGCACCAGAATTTGGGCTACTTCCTGCCAAATAACATTCTTCAGCTGAAGCAGGTTTTTGGGGCAATGTTTAAAAACCTCTCCCTTGAGGTATCCCCATAAAAAAAATCACAGGGCGTTAGATCAGGTGAGTGCGCTGCCCACGGGATGTCACCTCGAAGTGAGATGAGCAGTCCAGGGAACTTTGCCCTCAAAACTCATTGAAGCTTGGGTTGTGTGGGCTGTGGCACCATCCTGTTGGAACCAGACATTTCCTAGATGCATTTCTTCAGGAGCTGGTTCGAAAAAGATCTCAAAATCGACTGTCAAACTGCCTCCACATTTTCTGGCATTGTAGCGGTCTGTTGTCGTCCTGATGATTTTTTCACCACACTCCCAGTTGTCCTAAAGTTCTCTACCCACAAAACAATCCATTTCCAGTTGGGAACCGGTCCTCGGGGCTTAATTCCGAAGTGAGTATGGAATGCATGCTGCACCACCATGTAGGAATGGTTGTTCGAAAAATAGTCTTCGACAGCAGACACACGCTGCTCACTTGTCCACCTCATGTTTCCTACAGAGGAGTATTAGGCAGAAACTTCCACGACTGCTGCGTTTGCCGAGCCTATACCCACTTTTCTGCGACCTCCCCTCTCTTCACAAAAAAGGAAGTTTCTGCGCCCCACCCTGTACATATACATCACTATGCACATAAGTTGGCAAATTTTTTAAGTTCTGCCGGATTATAATAACACTAAACATAATCAACGAAGTTTCTGTTTCAAAGCCTTCACTGCCTCGTACATAGCTGGCTGATCATGGTTCGGCTCCTTTGTAATCAGTCTCAAAATATCGTATTATATCATAGCCTGTAGCTATGCTGACTGAGCTGTCATGTTTCCCTGTTTTTCAAATTTCATTAATTTATTTAATAAACTGGGGGCAAAATCAGTCAAGGACATGTCTTTTTTCGGGGACTGTGACTGAAAGTAGGTTACATTACTCCCATGTCACTTTTTCCTTCATCAGAATAATCACCGTTACATCTATACATCCACTCTCCCATACACCTTCATGGTGTAGTGCTTAATTAGCTAACCACAGGGACAATTTTACCTTTTACCTCATTCATTACTTTCATTTTTGTCCTTTTTTTCTCTCTCACTCAAAAAACTGAAGGATGTTGTCATAACTGTTCCCCACATTCCTCATCATTACATTCATCAGCCAAAGTATCTGCATATAACTCAGACAAAATATCATCTGCTTCCATAACCAGCCTACTCAAAAGCTTGTTTCATACTTACAGACGTTACAAAAGAAAGTAGGGGGATGATCTGAATCAGCAGTGACACATCTTGCTTCAAGCTGTTTATAAAAGGGAACCTGATCAGCTGACACATGTGTCTGTTCAGTACAGCATAAGAAATCACTGAACTACATGACCCTTCAGCAAATCATGACACAGAAATTACAGCTTTCTGTATGACCTAATGGCTAAATGATAAAATCTAAACTCCTGCTGTAAACACTGGCCACTGCATATTGCACCAGTCATGTGCATACCAGATGTACAGATGGCCTGATGATGGCCAGTCAGGCCAAATTATGTAGCATATTAAATAGATATATACAGTCGGTTCCAGGTGTTTGGTGCCATACTTCAGGAGCGTAATGAGGGTTCCCTGTAGAACAACTTTGAAATAGGAACCCATGTCCGCAAATGTAAAATAGCAGTGCTGGAATAGGGAGCTTGTGGATACTGTTACTGCTTTGGGAAGGTGCAGACCTATGATTTTGAAGTGGCGATATCAAAAAGTAGATACCTTGATATTATTAAACCCAATCTTAAAGGCTCATTTGTGGTTATGTTACTGATGTTGCTCCAGTAATTTGACAAATGTCTACAGCATTACCGGGGTTCATAATCACATGCTTCAGAACTCTTAATTTCATGCAGTAATGACTTCCATCTCTATGACTATATGCTTAACACTCCTATTTGACAAGCCAAACTTACTGAGATGTGTAACATTCTGTGGACTGCAAAGATGAAGTAAGAAATTTCATATTTGGAGTTGAAGTCATGTGTAATAGACATACATATATTCCTATTTATTAATAGCACTAATGACATTACTATTTGCATTCAGCCTCCATTTATAGCACAGTTGAGCATATTACTTTGTTTTTTAATGTGTTTGAAATGAACTGAAGAAACATGAACAGTATTTATTTAAAAATATTTTATGATGCTCATGAAAGTATGAATTAATTTTGGCTGGCCTTTTCTTTGTAAACATCTTCTGGATTCCTTGGTAATCATATAAACTAGCTCAGATTCCTGGATTAGTACCAGCTACACTTGCAATATCCTCAGTAACACAAATTGGCATTCACATTACAGAACAGCACATTTAGACAGAAGACTGCTTACTTAATATTGACCTACTGTATACTTCTGTACCGTGAAGTGAAACAGGATTGAACATGTTATTACTTACCAGTGGTATCCTGAGAGAGTGTGATTTTGTGTGTTTCATGAGCCTCATCACAAGATGAGTTTCTGTCCTGATATTGGAATGGTGCTGGCTTTAAAATTTGTTGTTGTACATTTATTAATTGGCTTCTGTTCATTGCCAGTTTCTACCAGTGCATAATAACTGCAGATTTTTTTTGTTGATTTGTAATAAATTTAGCCTTGATCAAGTCACCTTCAATACATATTCCCATACACAAGATTTGAAGATCTCATGGGAGAGACTATGAAGATTTCCATCTTCTGGGATGAGCTGCTGTGTAGACTAGTTTAAGTATATTTTACTGCTTGCTTACTCAGTTTACTCTTTTGATGCTGAACCTGGAAATATGTAATACATTCCTCTGAAATATCTGGAAACTTCTACTAGACGAGATATTGTCATACCCCAGATGATAGGATTCTTTATAATTCAGTACTGTTGTATCCTTTTGAGATGTCTGCCCATTTTGAGACACATATGTGTCACCCAGTCTTATAGTGTGTCCAAGTGTTAAAAGAATGAATAATGCAGTGTTTAGTTTCACTGGGAATTATCCTTTTGGGGAATCCTCAAAATTATCTATAAATCCCACCTGTTCTTAGAGTTGGTGTATGAAATATTTTGTAATTTTGAAATCTTGTATGTGACTCTGTGTTCTAGTGGTCAGTGATCCTGGCTGCAGATCTAGAGGTCCGGCGCTACCAGATTTTTTCTGAGAAGTAGTGTGTCTGGAACGGGGTCCACTCAGCCTTGTGATGATAATTGAGGAGATATTTCAAGGAAATAGCGGCTCCTATCTAGAATATCGAAATTAATGGCTCTGGAAATTTTGTTGCTCTGACCATGCGACACCCTCTGTCCACAAAAGTTGGCACTAAACTTCGCCAACAAGCGGCAGTTGCTCAGTTGGTATGGTTCACTTGCAGACTGAAATCACAGAGTTTTTTTTTTTATTATTATTTTGATTTGAATGTGAATACAGTACATATTCAAAATATATGCTGTGCCTGTGTAATTCAGCCGTTTCTTCTTTTGCAGTTAAATGTACCTGTGCTACTAACCATGCCTGTCTCCACAAATGCGAGACTACAGTGTAGGCGGTCTTCCCTTGTGAGGAGGTGTCATCTCAGAAATTGCAGGTTATTTTCCTCAGTTGGATATGAGAAAATCTATTTAACAGTATAGTATGGTGAGGAAATATGACCAGCACTTGCTGTTCAGCTGTGAATTCTTGTGATATGTAATATTCATGATTCTTAAGTTACTGAACCGTTTTAAGACCAAATGTGTATATTAATAAATGCTACATTCTTGTGGAGAATTTAGAAATTGGAGTCTTTCTAGTAAAAACGTAAAACTATCTCTGTGAAGGGCCATAAGGTTGTGAGATGAGGGTCCCACGTTATCTAGACAATCTGCTCAAAGATAGCGGTAAGGTTGTCAGCCTCACGCACTGGCCGCGCTTTACTCTCCAGGAAAATTATTTAATTAATTCCTGGTACTCATTTCTGTTAGAGGTTGAGTCAAACCCATGGCCTAGTGAGGCTGGAAGGATTACATCAATTGAAAAAAATCCAGTGACCTCATCGGGACCTGAACCCGTGACCTTCCAGCTTGTGGCAAAGTGCCTCAACCAACTATGCTACCGTGTGCCCCCGGAAGTTTTTCTAGGAGACAACTTAATTATTCAGCTCTCCATGTCTGTTCCACCTTTTATGGTGCTTATTTCTACTCTAGTTATAAATGTATTACATTGCTACTGGAGAAAGTTTTGAAGCTGCAATTTGCTTTGATGTGACCCATATTTGTGTGATTTCATTTACTGGCTCCCAATATATAACTGTTCATGTAAGCAAATTTGTTTGAATTGCGGTTCACTTTTCTTTAATACTGCATAGTTAAGAAATGTGTGAAACCAGAGCATGCAAAATTTAGCAGGCACAATGCACAGGACGTTATATGCTGTTTTGTGAGTGTCAGGGGGCAGAATTAATGAAATGGTAATGAATACATTGCTGTAATAATGTCAAACTCCCTCATAAAGACCTTCACAACACACATATTACTCTGTGTTATTACATGTTCCTTGTTACCATGCACATAGAGGACTAAAGAGAAACATTTTTTTACATGTTGTCACTCCCTTGTGATATTCTGAGACAGAGTAAATTTTGCAGATTTCATGAACCTCATCACAAAATATTTTCCTTTTCCTTATATAGTGGTGTTGTTGGCTTTACATTTTTTATACATTTCTGTAAATGCATCAATTCACTGCCAGTTTCAACCACAGAAAATGCTTACAGAAGTGTTTATATTGATTTGAGACGTGTTTTGCCTGGAGCAGCCATCTTGAACCCATACTTATATATACAAAATTTCAGCTTTTAGCTTACTGCCATGTGGAATGGGATGCTCTGTAGCCTGATAGAGTTTGCTTGGTGTCTGCTTACTCAGCTTACCCTTTGACCCTGAAGATGGGAGTTCTAGTATGTAGTAGGTATTACTCCACCACAGTATTTTTGAGAGATAATTGTATAATTATATGAAAATTGTAGCCAGGACACTCAGATGATGAATTGTGAATTGATACAATGTGCAGTAGTTTGAATGAAGCCACAGTAGGAAACAGTGAACTGATGTAGTGTATAAATTTCTCCGCATATTCTATAGTGTTGCAACTGACTGCTGAACTATTACCATCACTGTTTTGTGATAAACCATGTCTAGATTCAGTATCAGAGCCACTTGAGTTAAACTTTGCTCCACACTGAGTAGTTCAAAACCAGTTCTTGAAATAATGTGCCCAGTAGCACAGTGAAATTACATTAATGAGAAAATAACAGGTTAATACAAGTTAAATTATGGGGGAGAAGAGTAATATATATAAGATATTGGTGGGAAAGCCAGAATGAAATAGACCACTGGGAAGGCCAAGGCATAGGTGGGTGGACAATATTAAAATAGATCTTAGAGAGATAGAATGGGATGATATGGATTGGATTGATCTTGCTCAGGATAGGGACCTGTGAAGGGCTCTTGTGAACACAGTAATGACCCTTTGGGTTCCATAAAATGCTGGAAATTTCTTGAGTAGCTGCAGAATTGGTGTTTCCTCAAGAAGTGCTCAACTCCACGAGTAAGTAAGTAAGTAAGTAAAACATGTTAAATTAGGCAAACATTTCTCCCTCTCATTAGGCAGCATTTTTTTCCTATATTCCATATATTGGCAATGATGAGAGTACACAAATGTGCATTCCTTTTGGAAGTTACCTTTCAGTATTGCATACAAAAATGTCAAGCTTTAAGGTTTGTAAGTACAACTTAAGATTGTGTAATATTCATGTGCATAGAACTCCAAACACCAAATGGCAGAATAATTTTTTTGATTCTGGTGTTTTCTTACATGTATTATCTCTGGAATCTTAGATCCACATGTCATTGGCAGGATGTTACGCACAAGTTTCTTTGTCATGGGTAACTAATATACTCATAGTTAGTAAGATGCAAATGAAATGCTTTTCATGGGGTAAAGCATGTGGAAGGATATTGAGTTATAATGGAATCCATGCTTGTGGGAGCTAAATTAACACTTTTCCAGAATTATTCTTCCAGAAAAAAAAAACAAAACTAACTTCTGTATTTGCAGTTATTCATTATCATTGTTTGTTTCTGAAATACAAAGTTTTTCAAACAGAGAATCAGTGTGAATTGACTGGAAGATGATATTGTCACGTGTTGGGTGTATAACACGACAAATAACTTCACGCCGTATTGGATATAGCGAATTTATTGAACACTCGCTCTTACAATCACACAGTTTGCAATCTCAATATTATTGCCATTGGCAGTATCACAATTACTTGGCCTGCGAATGCTAGACTACAACTGACTGTGAATAGCATTCGCTGCTCCTTATTTAGCCTCGTTCTGGACAACACAGAAAACAGCCATGTAATAGGCACCACTGTTGTCTGGCGCCGTGTTTACAGGTGTTACTGGCAACGCTGTCGGGAGTTGTTTATGGCTGCATAGCAACCACGGCATCCCTTTGCCACGTCACCACTGGCGGGGTAGGGGAAGGAGTGTTGACTTGCCTGCTACCCTAGTAACGACAGTGCTTTGATGGTGTTACGTCACCGCTGGCGGGGGAGGGGTGTCCTGAATAGTGCAACATGTCACAATATAATCTCTGGTTAGTAATTACTATTTTTTTTGGTGTGATTATACTGTTAATTGTATCTACAAGTTCTGCTCTCTGTCTGTTTGATAGCTGGCTTAGGAGTACATCTATGTGGGTTGAATCCTAGCAAGTTTTCATGACACTATTTGTAGAATAATAATGTGTGAAATGGGAGCATATGAAGGTTAGCAAGCACAATATACAGGAAGTGATACAGCGCTTTTGTTTTGTCAAGGGCAGAATTTATATTTTAGTGATAATTGATGCTATATTGTATGAATACAGCTAGCATACTTACATAAGCAACTGAAAAGTATTGAACTTTGCAATTTTTACTAGTAGACATTATCACACACATATTTTATGCCAAATATCTCCCAGTTATTTCGCATTACTTAACAATGCGCACAACATGAACACACAAAATTATGTTCATCTCTCTGTCTGTGACCATCTGCATGTTATATCTTGAGACTTCCTAGATAAGAGTTCGATGAAATTTGGTATGATTATCATCATCAGTAATCTGTCAGATGACAGGTCCACAGTCTCTTCCAAAACAATGAAAGGGAATTGATTTGTTTTCAGACCCATGCTTGTTTGATCAAAATTAACTATTTTATCAAGTTTTGGCTGTCCTGTGCTTTTCAGACTAGAGGTCTTTGACATAATTTTACTGAACTGTTCTCTGCAAATACCTTCTAGTTGTTTTTGTAATCTGTAGGAACTAGCTCAGTTTCTGTGTTGAGAATCAGCTGCTCTTCATCACGTCGACATGAACACAGTGTCATTCACATTATGGACACTACAGGATTACAGACATCACAGAACAATAAAACAAAAGACTGCTTGCTCTATAGTGACCTAATATATACTTTTGTGTAATGAAGAGAAAGAAGTTTCAATATGCTACAACTTACAACTTGCCAGTGGTGTCCTGAGATAGCATAAGTTTGCATATTTCATGAGCCTTATCAAAAGATGTATTTCTTTCATACCATGGGGGTGATGTTAGCTTTAAAATTTTTTGTCATACATTTTTTAAATTTCTTCTGTTCCCTCCCAATATCAGCCTGTGGAAAATACTTACAGAATTCTTTGTGCTGATTTCAAATATATGACGGTGAGTCAAATGGAAACCTTAAATTTGTAATAAAAAATCGAAATTTCGCGCTATTATCCTGTAAGTTGGTAAGTGTGCTACAAACAGCGTGCAGAATGGACTGTAGGTTTGCAGCTTAGTGCAGATGCACGAACACCGTCACAGCACCAGTATAAGATGGCTCCCCCACTTGAGACTTTCACCAGGGAAGAACAGCGTCCTGTTTGGTTTTTGTGTAGTGAAGGTGTGAAACCTATTGAAATTTACAATATTATATTTAAGCATCCTGTTACACTCACACAATATATATGAGACAAACTCCATCTTAAGTGCAACAATTTAATTGTAGTTCTTTCTTCTTCCCTTCCTCCACACTACATGTTTAGTGTAGGCATATTAAAGACACGTATTAAAGATAAGCAGTGACACACACAGAGAGAGCCTACACAGAACAATACCTGAACAGCGATAAAACAAGAAGTGGCCGCTGCAGCACTATAGACATAGGGCGTGTACCCCGAGAAAACATTTTAATTTTTAAAAATTTGGAAAAAGAAAAATAACAGAAAATTTATAGACATTTTAATTTGAATTGAAGTTTTAAAAAAGTGCCAATTTTAGAAATCAAATTGACGCTTGTACGTTAACAAAGATTTTATACATACGTACAATTGGAGAGACTGGTGATTTTAAATTTTAAACTACGGGCAGTATAGCAGCTATGTAAGAATACACACCTGATGATGGCCATTTAGGGCTGAAACATGTAGTGTAGAGGAAGGGAAGAAGAAAGAACTACAATTAAATTGTTGCACTTAAGACGGAGTTTGTCTCATATANTGTGAAACCTATTGAAATTTATCGAAGAATGAAGTTTCAGTATGGTGATGCATGTTTGTCACAGCAGCAAGTGTACGAATGGAGTAGGAAGTTTGCAAATAGTGTGACTTCAGTGGAAGATGCTCCTTGTTCAGGTCAGGCACATCGAGTTGTGACTCCAGAGAACACTGCAGCAGTTGAAACCATAGTGAGGGAAAACGGCCGAGTGACATTGAATGAAATTGCAGCAAGTTTAAACATTAGTCATGGTTCAACGCACCACATTGTGCACGATGAGCTCCAGTTTCACAAATTATCTGCAAGATGGGTGCCATGGCAGCTGACTCCTGAATTGAAAGACCAACGTATTGATGCTTGTGAAGAACTTCTGCNGTACAACAGTTGCGACAATCAATGACCTGCATTTTGAGTGTCTTCCTCATCCGGCATACTCACCAGACCTTGTCCCAAGTGATTTCCATATGTTTGGACCACTCAAAGAAGCAATGGGAGGAAAGACGTTCCTTTCTGATGAAGAGATATGCCACGTGGTGCATAAGTGGTTGCGCGGACTACCAAAAGAATTTTTTTCTAAAGGAATTCATGCACTTTGTAAGCACTGGAGGACTTGCATTGAGCATGGGGGAGATTATGTTGAAAAGTGATACAGCTTGGTACCACTTGTGCACAATAAATAATACTCAAAAAAATATTTAAGGGTTTCATTTGACTCGCCTTGAACAGCCATCATAAGTATATAAATGAATGAATGTCTAAGGGGTGGACCTTCTCAGCCCTTGCACCGCGACCTACAGTGTTCTATTGTGCTTCCCCTTTTGATTATCCCCTCAGCAATCCTGCACTTCAAATGAAGCGCAGGATTTTGTACATGGGGGCGTTGCAATAGTCACTTGGTTCCATAAAGTATTGACCCAAGTGAGATAATCTTAAATAAGCTAAGGCCTCACATTCACACAGGATATGTTTGGCTGTTTCATTTTCTTCTTGACACCTCTCACAAGTGAGACTATTACTTAGTCCCAGTTTGAAGAGGTGTCCTTTCAGGTGACAGTGTCCTGGAAGTAGTCCCACCACCCATCATAGCTGGTTCCTATTTAACTTTTAACTTCAACAGTTCCTTCGCTCTTTTAGCAGAGGGTCCTCATATGAGTCCCTTTGTTTGCCTGAGTCCAGTCATGGATCCCCAGTATTTCTTGTGCTTTATATTTGTCCAGTCCCTGATTGCTTTCTGGCAACTCCTATAGAGATGCCACAGGCTGGTTCAGGTCCTATAACAGATGTTCAGCTCCAATCTTAGCCAGTTGATATGCTGTTTTGTTTCCAGGAATACCCTCATGCCCCGTCACCCATATCAGTTGTACCCTGTTATGTTTGGCCAGTTACATGAGGGTTTGGTGGCAATCCCAGACCAATTTTGAGTTGATCTGGTTTTTGTCAAGTGCTTTAAATGCAGCCTGGCTGTCAGATAGAATGTAGAAGTTCCTATTTCTGTAGCTCCTATTTAAATTCTCCATAATACATGCCTTAATGGCATATACTTCTGCCTGGAATACTGCCGTATACTGCCCAAGGCTGAAACTAAGTTTCCGCCTCGTGCCATAGCAGTACACACCAGCTCCAGTGCCCTTATTTATCTTGGAACCATCTGTATACCAGATCAGTCCCCCTTTGCTGTCAGGCCAAAACCTGTCTTCCCATTCACTCCTGTCAGGAAATCTGACTGTGAAGGGTTTTTCATATACATGTCTCAGTATCATTTTGTCAGACCCCATTTGTAATATTGGTTCTTTTTTCATGTCCTGAGTTAGGTATGCATGTCTGAAACTATCGGATCTAGGTTTCCATTGATCACTGCATTGGAGGCAGTAGATTCCTGCCCTGGCCTCTGCCTCCAACTGTATATGTAGTGGGGGGAGTCCAAGGGGTATCTCCAGTGCAGCTGTTGGAGATGTTCGAAATGCTCCTGTAATACCTAAGCAAGCCAACCTTTGCAATTTGTTAAATTCTGCCTTGCTTCTCTTGAGTTTAACTCTGGGCCACCATACTGTGGTGCCATATGTAATTATGGGTCTTAAACCTCACTGTATATCCAATGCACATCATGCTGCTGCAGTCCCCAAGTTTTACCAAACATGCTTCTGCATGTCCTAAAAGCCCTATAGGCTTTATTGATTGCCTTGTCCAGCTGCTTTTTCAGTGTCAGTCTCTTGTCTAATACTAGACTAAGGTTCTTTACATCAGTGGAGAGCTGGATCATTTTATTGTAAAGGGTCAGTTCCTTAAGACCCTTTACGTTTCTCTTCCTAGTAAACGGTATAATTACCATCTTATTAGGATTGATGGAAAGACTTGTTCTTTCACACCATCTTTGGACTGTGTACAGAGCTGTTTGAAGACGCTCTGATACAGTCGAAAGGAATTTTCTGTTTATGAGGATTGCTGTATCATCAGAATATCCTACTGTATAATACCCATCATTATTAAGTCCCCACAGGAGATCGTCGACAACCAAGCCTCACAGCAGAGATGAGAGCACGCCCCTTGCGGACACCCCCTAGACGTGCATGCCCCCAGGGTTTCTCCTGATAATGTAGCAGCTATGGTTCTGCTTTCCAGCATAGCACTGATCCATCTGCATATTGCAGGCTCTTTGCCATGCTAGCGAAAGCTCCCTCTATATCAAGGAATGCACCTAAGGCAATATCCTTGTGTTCGATCGCACTTTCAATGTGTGTTACCTCATTGCGTAGTGAGGTTTCAGTAGATTTACCTGTTTGGTAGACATGCTGGTTTCGGTGTAGAGGATATGTCCCTGATATGGCTATCCACCGTTATCTCCGTTTTCAAAACGAAAGATGACAGGCTGATAGGACGATAAACCTTAGCCTCGATGTAATCGAGTTTCCCTGGATTTGGGATAAACGTCGCCTTAACTTGCCTCGAGGCCATGGGAATAAAACCATATGCCATGCAGGCTCTATATATGCAGCATAGGCGTGGAACTAAGAGTTCCACCCAATGCTGCAAAAGTTCCCGGTACAATTCCATCTGTTCCCGCTGACTTAAATGGTCTAAATGTATTCATTGCCCATCTGATTTTTGATTGGTTAATTATTACTTTGGCCAGTCTGGTCTACCCTGTACATCTTGCTTTGGCAAGTGCCCAGGTTCTGGTGACCCTGTCCATCGACCAAATTATCAATCAGTTTTGAATCAGGAAAGTGAACCCTGAATAATTCATTCAGTGTCTCCCTTCCTGTTTGAATATACTGCCCATTAGGCAGCTTAATTGTGCTGACCTTATTGGTCGCCTGTTGTGCCATGATCTTCATAAGTCTGGCACCTCCTGGTACATCATTGATCTCTTGGCAGTGCCTCCTCCGTGAGGATTGCTTGGCTTTCCTTATTTCTTTCTTGCAACAGGTAAGGGCTTCCTTGTAGGTGTCCCACTGCCCTGTTCTTTTAGCTATATTAAATGGCCTACCCATTTTGGTTCTAAGCGCACTCAGCTGTTTATTCCACTAAGGCGTTCTCCTTGGTTCGCGAGTGGTCCTAGCTGGACCGTTCCAATAAAAGGACTAGATAATAGCCCGTTGCATCTGGTCAATGGACCGATCAACATCGTTTATTGTGCGTATATTTCGTGAGATGGTCTGCAGATTTACTTTAGGTTGTCTTTGTAAGACTCCCAATTGGTTCTCTTAGGATTCCTATACGTAGCTTGTTCTACTGTAATGTTGCTTATTTGAAAGCATATATATCTGTGATCCAGTAAGGACGGCTCATCAGATACATGCCAATTACTTAACAGGTTTCCTATTTTATTGGTCCCTAGCGTCAAGTCAGTAACCTCCTGCCTATTGCAAACCACAGAGGTAGGCTTTTTACTTTCTTTCAGAATATTAAGGTTCGAACTTACCAAATAGGTTTACCTTTAGGTTGTCTTTGTAAGACTCCCAATTGGTTCTCTTAGGATTCCTATAAGTAGGTTGTTCTACTGTAATGTTGCTTATTTGAAAGCATATATATCTGTGATCCAGTAAGGACGGCTCATCAGATACATGCCAATTACTTAACAGGTTTCCTATTTTATTGGTCCCTAGTGTCAAGTCAATAACCTCATGCCTATTGCAAACCACAGAGGTAGGCTTTTTACCTTCTTTCAGAATATTAAGGTTCAAACTTACCAAATATTCCATGAGGCATTCTCCTCTTGGGTTGATATCAGTGCTCCCCCATAAAGTATGGTGCCCATTGTCGTCAGACCCAATGAGGAGCTGCTTTTTCCTAAGATGGCAATATTCAACGATGTCCCTCACTTCTTTGGAAGGTGGTGGTTCATCCGAGTCATGAGGAAGGTAGACTGAAGTGACGATGAGCTCACAGCCTCCGCCCAATGTGTATGTTATCCTCACCCTTGTGTCTCTGGAACAAAACTCCAGCAAGGGTAAAGCATTAATGTGATTATTAACATATATGTATGATGTCACATTTTCTCCAGGTACGACAGAATAACTGTTCCCCCTGAATTCGTTAAGCCTCTTATTTGGCCCCTATATATCCAAGGTTCCTGAATAAGTGCTACATCTACATTTCCCTCAGCAAGTTGTTGACATAAAATTGCCATAGCAGCCTTGCTGTTGTGTAGGTTAATCTGAATGAATCGTATGTTGTGTGTTATGTATTCATTCTGTAATGCTGGGAAAGGTGTCCTCCTCCATACCTTCTTCCACAGCCCCTGTGGGTACTGCCCTCCAACCTTGGCCTCTTACAGGTACTGGTGGGGGTTTCTCCCTGTTTAGACAAACCTGCATTTCCTGGTTGCTGACTGCCCCCAGCTCTTGCCTTTTTTAACTTCCATCTAGTGCATCCAGACAAGGCTTTTTTTGCTAGATGGTGTCCACCTACTCCAGAAACTAGGTGTCCCAATCCTTCTCCTGCTGCAGGTGTGCTAGAGGTACTAGCCCCCTGCAGTGGTATGTCAGTACTACTGACTCCCAAGAGAGGAGTTCTTGGTTTTACCTCAGGTAGGTTTTGAACCACTGGTTTGTCCCTGCCTTTGGCTGAAAGTTTAGCAGCAGGTTCATTGGTTGCAACTGGGTCCCTTAGTGGTTCACCAGAGCTTCCAGCCCCCTGCTGAAGCATTTCTCGTATGGATCCCCGTGGAGGGGGTCCTCTTCAGTTTAAGGTCCTCACGACCAGTTTTTAGTTTGGTTCCTTTCATTTTTGTCCCACACCTCATGGGGATTTAATAGGTCGCCACCCATATCGCTCCATACGGGTGGAAGGAATAAATACAATGGGGTGCTTCCTGGTGTCCCGAGGGGATTGTTCAAGACACCGGCTAATTATCACCCCAGTGCCATGCAGCCCTCATCACAATGCCTCACACCTTGGCTAAGGTGGTCTGGTCCTGTTGTGAATGAAACCTCACAAGCCTCCAGGACCAAGAGTGCTTATTTGGGGGGAGAGGGGTATCCCAGATGATTAATGGGAGTGCGACACCAGTTAGTCATGAGCAGGGCCCGGATTTTGATGCCCTAAAAATATTTAAAGAATGACCTATAAAATGGCCGAAAAAATCCAGAAAAATTACCTAAAATATGACCAAAAAATGTAATATGCAGGGCTCGGATTTTGATGACCTGTAAAATGACCGAAAAAATCCAGAAAAATGACCTAAAGGAGAAAAGAAAGAACACTTCACTTCCATGTTATTCACATTTCAGAAAACGTATGAAAAAAATTCCCTAAAATGGCCAAAAATGACAAGAAATACCCTTAAAAGTCCAAAAAAATTACCCCCAAAATGAAAAAATGACCTTAAACCTAAAAATGTCAAAAAATGACAAAAAAATTACATATAAAATTTACATTTCTATAACCATCAGCTCATATCCGAGATTTATATATTTAAGAGCATCGCATAGGATACAAGGAAAAGAAGATGACATGTCATCAAAATCTGGGCCCTGGTCATGAGGTTGTGACCATATCGGTACTCTAGGGAGACAACTCAAATAGCCGAAGCTACACCCATAAGAGTGCTCGCCCTCATTTGTCCCAGGCACACCGTAGTGATACCTAAGAGTCATTATGCCGCCGCGTGGGAGGCTTCAATCATAATGCCATTGCCCTTTATGGGAACTTAGCCGCCAGACCCGGTAGGTCGTACTGATCCAGACCATGAGATGTCCCAACGCATCCCTGGTCCATGATATGCCCCCGGCCCCTGGTCATGAGGTTGCTACCAGGGCAACCTGCGTGAGAGGGTCACCTCTGGTGGTGGCTTATGAGCTCCCCCATTCCAACCCCTCCACATTGTAACTGTCCAGTTTATGGGAAGGTCAATTGATGTTTGTGTATGGTTAGGGTTTTGTGAAATTCCTCACTTTCGCCTCACAATTTGAAATTTTCCCCCTGAGACAAGCAGCAAGTGGCTTGGGTCAAGCTTGAAGCCAGCTGCCCATTCTTAAATCAGTCAATTTAATGCGTAAAACAAGGCTGAGTTCTTTAGAAATTCTAAACTTGACAGGGGAAGTCATAAATTTAGCAGCGTCGTTTCCTGCTACCCCAAAATCTCAGTTTGACAGCCACGCAGCAGGTGGCAAAGTTCACCCCTAAACTGTACACTAGTGGATATTCGCTTTCCTAATTGGAGGAGAATGATAAGCAACCTCCCAGTCTGCCTGGTCCAGCCAATCATCGTCTGATGTGGGAGGTCCTTTGCCCGAATTTTGGGTAACCAGGGCAAATATTTACCATTCAGAGGGTGCTTGGCAAGGAGGACTTTTAAAGTTACATTCACCGGGGGTACACGTGTTCTGATCCCCGCAAACACGCCCTGTGGTGACTATTAAGTGTGCGTCCCAGAACAGTAAGTAAGCCTACATCCACGAATCTGTGAAGTGTACCACTACGGGGCTGTTTCCATTTAATTAGTGCATATTTAATAAAGGCTCCATACAGTTAATTGGTGTTGAGGTGATTTCCCTACGCCTGAAGCCCCCCAAAATCACCCAAGTCGTGGCCAGTCAACACGCCCTGAAAGGAGTCGAATTGCTCTACCGGGGCTAACAGAACCAAAGGACGGTTACAGGGTAAGAGTGGCGCCCAACGTGTGGCCGATATCGCGACAAGGGTGACTAGAGGCAGTGAGGAGCCGGCAGAAACAAATCAGTGGTTAAGTGCCAGCGCAAAAGTGTGAAGAAAGGGCAGCGGACCTACCTACGAACGCCACAGCAGCGCAGAGGACAGCCACCGCAGCTGTTAGGGACCACACAGAAGGGGCCGAGAGGAAGTACGGATGGAGTCGCAACCTAGCTTCCAGAGCGCGGAGGGCCGCCCAACACAACAACATCGAACACGCAACACCAAGGTTAGTCAAGTGACACACATGGCCAGCCGAACGCTTCGGAACCGGGTTATAGAAGTGGAGCAGGCTGATAGTGAGAACATGTCGGGGGTATTTTCTGCAGACCTGTCGTGTGACCAGGGGGATTGTGTTGAAATAGAGGGGTCAAGTGTAGCAGTAGAAAGTCTGGATGAATTAGGAGACCAGGTTAGGAACACAATGGAAGTGACGATACAAGCCCAGAGTGAAAATATTGCAGTCGACTCCCCCGCTGTACCGAGTTATTTACAAGACTTATTCGCCAGCATGATTGCATCGATGAAGACTGGGAACGAAGAACTGGCCAGTAAGTTAGAGGAGAAACTAAAGGAGAGTAATAAGGAACTGCAGAGTAGAGTAGAGGAGAAATTAAGGGAGAGTAATGATCAGATGAGAGAGGAGATCCGGAGGGAAAACGAGAAACTGGTAGAGCAGTTTCGACTAGAAAATCAAAAACTCAGCCAAGAATTTTCAAGGAAACTTCAGGCCGAAACTTCTAAAGTGTCTCGCCAGGTTAGGCAACTACAGGGTGACACGGAAAGGGAATTACAAATGGTGCAGGAGAAGCTTCAGGGAATCGGTTCGGAGTTCGAGGCCCGGCTGGAACAGCAATCCCGGAGCAACCAGGAGTTGACTGGTGAACTCTCTGGCAAAGTTCTTGAAGTCAGGACGGAGGTAGACTTAATTGGCGATCAGGCAATTCACCTGGCTAATGATATAGAAATATTAAAGGGCGACCTGGTAAAACGTGCAGAGGACTTAGAAAAACGGCAAGGGGAGAGCACCGCACAGCTAAACAAAGCGGCAGAAACTGAAAAACTTGGGATCGAACGCAAGTTCGAGCTATTAAATTACGCGATTGACAAACTGAAGGACAAACGTGCCGGAGTGACTCCCGTGACTTGTGGTACAGAAGTAACACAAATCAGGGAAGTAACGAATGCTGTTCATGGCTCTCCCACTCCACCACCCACTGCTAATATGGCTAGAATAGAAAATGTACTATGCAGTTGTAATTTGAATTCATGTTCTGTGTGTGTGAATGGGGTTGCTGTGTGTGAGAGTACTATAGAGCCTGTACGCCATCACTCAGCGAACAGTTATTTGAGTTGCACTGACTTCCCGTTGCCTCAGTTCAACGATAGCTCGGAGGTTAACCTGATATTCCATCTAAATCAGCTGGATGAATTCATGAGGCTCAGGAGTGTGCCTAAGCCCCTCCAGCTATCACTAGCCTTCAAATCTATAGTGGGTGCTGTAGGCAAACAGTGGGTAGCCACTGTTGGCCGAAACCTGAGTGATTATGAGCAATTTAAGGTAGCATTTTCCGGTAACTATTGGTCAAAGTCAAAGCAAAGCCTAGTCCATTGCAGTTTGTATCAAGACAGGTTCAATCGCAGATCTGGTTTATCTCTCTCCATCCATTTCCTAAAGTACGCTACCATGGCCTCTTATTTGGAACCCAGGCCCTCTGACACAGAAGTCATTGAGGCGGTCAGACATCACTTTCCAGTAATGGTCCAGAGGGCTATGATAGGCTCCCATGGAGCCGATGGACAACATCGCGCTGGGGACTTGGGAAACTAGAGCAGGGAGTTGTTGAGGACCGAATGACTCTCGCCAGTAAAAACAACGAACCGACAGGTCCACCTCACAGGCTAAGCGTTCAGGGCAAGACTTCAGTAGACGTTAATGGACCAGAAATTTTAGATGAGGGAATCAAACCAGAGGCTATAGGGGGATTGATATTGTTCTTCATAAATGAGAATGACTTAGCTTGCTGCCCGCAAGTGAACATTTCGTTCGGGAACGGCATTTCAGCTAGCGCCCTTTTAGACACAGGAAGCGAGGCGAACATCTTGACCGAGAAGCTTTATGATCAGCTGATAGGGGCAGGGATAGCTGTGCCCACGCTGCCGCTGGAAAATGTAGCACTAGTCATGGCATTTGGCAGAAGGACAAAGAGGATTAAGAAGCAGGCGTTCATAGATTTTTTTGTAGGCGAGGATAGGTTTGAGGCTGTTTTCTTAATATCTCCACAGTTAATTAATTCGGCCATTTTAGGCTCATCATTCGCTAAGGAATATGGGATCACTATTGATTTTGTTACTAAATGTTTTTACTATGAGAGAGATGGAAGTAGGAAGGGACATTCGTTCGATCAAAGTTCCGGGCCATTGGACGCCAGAAATGATGAGCGGGAGTCGAAGGGAGATCCTTCCCATAATGTTTTGGTGTCACCCATGACCTGAAAACCCCAGCTGTAGGCAATGACCCACTTCACCCAGCTGTTAAAGCCAGCTGTGACGCAACCCAGACAGAAGCAGGTAGAAAGGGAAAAGAATGTCTTGTTGAGGAAGAAAGTTGTATTTTGAATTGTGCTACCGTGAATGGTAGTTATGTAGGGCAGAGGACCCTGTTAAATGGCGCCGCGGGCGACCAAGAGTTATTAGTAAATGGAGAAGTGTATGAAGAAGAGTGTCCGAGGGAGATTTATGGCAGCCTGGTTGAGAGCCTATGCGAAGAAGAAACGGCTGGCCTTAAGGAAGTTAATGTAGGAAGAACAGAGAGTAACCTACTCCACCCCACCCCTATCCAAACGTCAGAACTCGACCTCCATGACTCACGCTCGTTGAAGAAGGCGGATTTGTCTGCTCTGATCGACAAGAATGACAATATGAATGTGTCCCAGAAAGAATGCTTGATCGAGTTATTGAGTAGCTATATGAAGTGTTTCACCGTCAGACCTGGCAGATGTAACATTTTTGAGTATAAATTTCAGGTAGACGAAGATAAACCCATAGTAGGATATTCTCGCCCCATCCCCTTTGCAGTCCGCCCCGCCGTTAGAGACCAGATTAGGCAAATGCTGCAGGATGGCATTTTAGAATTTAGTAATTCACCCTTCCTTAACCCTTTGTCTGTGGTTCATAAGGGATATTAGAAAATTAGGATTTGTGTGGACACCAGGAAGGTGAATCAGCATACCGTCCCGGATAGAGAGCGCACCCCACCTTTACAAGAGTTACTGCAAAAATTTGAAGGAGCGCAGTTCATGACCACCCTAGATCTGACCTCAGCGTATTTACAAATTCCGCTGCACAGAGACTC
>NW_019734986.1:149753-176000 GCF_002891405.2 Cryptotermes secundus | reverse complement strand
CCCGCCGTTAGAGACCAGATTAGGCAAATGCTGCAGGATGGCATTTTAGAATTTAGTAATTCACCCTTCCTTAACCCTTTGTCTGTGGTTCATAAGGGAAATAAGAAAATTAGGATTTGTGTGGACGCCAGGAAGGTGAATCAGCATACTGTCCCGGATAGAGAGCACACCCCACCTTTACAAGAGTTATTGCAAAAATTTGAAGGAGCGTAGTTCATGACCACCCTAGATCTGACCTCTGCGTGTTTACAAATTCCGCTGCACAGAGACTCCCGGAAGTACACTGCATTCTTGTTCGATTCTACTGTGTACCAGTACACGCGCACGCAGTACGGGTTCCGAAATTCACTATCCGCTTTTGTCAGAGCCCTGAAATTGGCCTTTGGTGGTGAGACTGATGAGTTCGTTGTGATTTATGTGGACGATGTCTTGGTATTTTCTAAAAGTTTTGGGGAGCATCTCAGGCACTTGGAAATTGTGCTGAATAAATTGGCGAGAGCAGGCTTTACTTTGAATGCGGCTAATTGCCGATTCTGCCAGAAGGAGATCAGATTTGTTTAACTTGGGCCACCTTAAGCCTTACTTGGACAGTGTGGACTAGTGTCAGCATAATGGCATACTAGTCAGGAGGGAAGTGATGATAAACTTGTAGTAAGAATGAATGAATCCAGTTAAATTCCTTGGTATCAAGAGGTCAGGGGGTTAAATGATCCGAAATTTGAGGAATTGTGTGTGGGAAGAGTTGCTCAGTAATTGCTTGGGTGATGGCTGTGTGAATACCAACTTTCTATGTAGGCCTGCGCGCCTTTGTATGGAAATACTTGTAAAAGGGATAACAGAGAAGGCTTGTAAATGTGTAACTTTCAATCGGTTTCGGCAAGGAGTGAATGAGGAAAGGCAGGAGAAAGTTTGAACTCATAGGTCTGAAAGAGAATGGGCGAGGGAGAGAGAATTAAGTTTAAGCTCGCCTAAATTCTAATGGTAGGAACCAACCATTGTTATGGTCAGCATGTCACCGAAAAATATTACATACTTGTATGGGTATGTTAGGACAATGAAAATGTTAGCCTGTATGAACCGAATTGTAGGAGATGAGTTGCCAGCTAAGTGTAAGACCTGGCAGTGTGAAACAAGCTGTAAATCCAAGGTGACAAAGCAACTTAGGGAGTGAGGTATTGTCCAGTGAGGCCCATAAATGTGGCAATGTGCGAGTGAACCAGAAGTGAACTTCCAGAAAGTGGTCAGAACAATGGTAGCAACATGAGCAACAACAGGACTGGAACGGGTAGAAACTAGAAGTGAGCCAATAAACAATTTTAGTTGTAAGATGTGAGTTTGGGAAGTCTGAGAAAATGTATCAGAGTCAAAGGAAGGGACAACAAGGGACCTTGTAGTGTCAGCCCATTTAAGTATTGTCTCAATGACTGTGTGAATTTTCATTTGTTATTTTAGGATTTACTGAATGGTACTGTTTGTAGGAAAGGGGACGAAAGCCACCTAAATTTTCAGATGTGTTGTACATGGTAAGCCTCTTGCTATTGCTGCCAGCGGTGGACCATATGGTCAATTAAGGTATTGTCTATTTACATTTAGTGTGTATTTTTTCTAGGCTTAAGCATTTCTGTGTGGAAATGGAGGAGAAACGGCAGTAAGACGAAATGTTGACATATTCAGGCTGCGCCAGAATAGTCATTATTTCGCTTGGGATATTGTAACTGTCCAGTTTATGGGAAGGTCAATTGATGTTTGTGTATGGTTAGGGTTTTGTGAAATTCCTCACTTTCGCCTCACAATTTGAAATTTTCCCCCTGAGACAAGCAGCAAGTGGCTTGGGTCAAGCTTGAAGCCAGCTGCCCATTCGTAAATCAGTCAATTTAATGCGTAAAACAAGGCCGAGTTCTTTAGAAATTCTAAACTTGACAGGGGAAGTCATAAATTTAGCAGCGTCGTTTCCTGCTACCCCAAAATCTCCGTTTGACAGCCACGCAGCAGGTGGCAAAGTTCACCCCTAAACTGTACACTAGTGGATGTTCGCTTTCCTAATTGGAGGAGAATGATAAGCAACCTCCCAGTCTGCCCGGTCCAGCCAATCATCGTCTGAAGTGGGAGGTCCTTTGCCCGAATTTTGGGTAACCAGGGCAAATATTTACCATTCAGAGGGTGCTTGGCAAGCGGGACTCTGAAAGTTACATTCACCGGGAGTACACGTGTTCTGATCCCTGTAAACACACCCTGTGGTGACTATTAAGTGTGCGTCCCAGAGCAGTAAGTAAGCCTACATCCACGAATCTGTGAAGTGTACCACTACGGGGCTGTTTCCATTTAATTAGTGCATATTTAATAAAGGCTCCATACAGTTAATTGGTGTTGAGGTGATTTCCCTACGCCTGAAGCCCCCCACTAATCACCCAAGTCGTGGCCAGTCAACACGCCCTGAGAGGAGTCGAATTACTCTACCGGGGCTAGCAGAACCGAAGGACGGTTACAACATGGGTTGGTCAAACCGTTTTAGTGTTCAGCCCTAAGGCTTGCGGTACCTTATTGGTACTCTAGGGAGACAACTCAAATAGCCGAAGCTACCCCCATAAGAGTGCTCTCCCTCATTTGTCCCAGGCACACCGTAGTGATACCTAAGAGTCATTATGCTTCCACATGGGAGGCTTCATTCATAATGCCATTGCCCTTTATGGGAACTTAGCTGCCAGACCCTGTAAGTCATACTGATCCAGACCACAAGATGTCCCAACGCATCCCTGGTCCATGATGTGTCCCTACCAAAGACACAGCCGTGGTTTGGCCAACCTTATTGAGGATGGTGTCATTACCACCTGTAACATGTGATCTAAGAAATTCACAATTACCGCGCCATCTTATATATTTCCATGTGTGAGATTTGAAGACCTCATGGCAGGGACTATGAAGATTACTGTCTTCTGGGATGGAACGCTGTGTAGACTGGTAGAAGTTTACTTTATATTTACTATGTCAGCTTGTTTTGTGACCCTGACTTTAAAAATACATGGTGCATTCCTTCCACATGTCTGTAAACTCTGCCAGACTACATGCTGATATAACCTAGTAGACAGTATTCTGTATGGACTGTGACATGTTGTTAAAATTATGTTGGATCCAGCTTAATACTACACATTTATAAAACTTTAAAATAAAAAGTAGGAATACTCTGATTACAGTTTAAAATAAAATGTAGGAATACTCTGATTACAATTTTAGAAAGTTAAAACTGAAACACAAAAGTTTCATTAATGCAATAAGGCCAAAGATATGACTTCCATCAAGTCTAACTTCTGAAGATATCCAAGAAATACAGTTTATAGTATTTTTTGCTTTATATTATTCCAGTTTTAATTTCCTGAAATTGTAATACATGCATGTCTATTTTTAATTTATAAGACTAATGACTACATAGTATTCAGCCAGATCTGATCCAGTTTTAACCAGCAAATTGTGCACTAGCATTGTAGTGTATATTTATTCCATCACCATTTAAGTATTCTTCGGGAATCACCTGATGATGGCCTATCTGGTCAACACATGCTGTGAGTTGAATAATGAAAACATTTTATGTGACTATAACCCTTCCATTCTTGTGGATGAAATTGACAAAACACACATATGAGTGAAATTTATGTAGAAATTTTTAGGTGTTTATATATATAATTTTAAACCCGCATCCTCGTGATTGATAAAAGCTGTTTTTTTTTATCTTTTCATTCTTTAAAAGTTTCAGTTAAAATGACCATCTTCAGAAGGATATTATCAACACACATGGAAACTACTCTTACCATGTCATAGATGTAAATGTTGTATCATTTAACTAATACTAAGATGTACATTGATTTGTTAAAACATACAATTTACTACAATTATACTGTTTACAAAGTAGCATGGCCTGAATAACTGGACCATGATACCAAAGAGCTTTCATTGTCAGACAATGAAACCACACTATGGGATATGTTCACCTTCCAGTATATATGATGGGGTACCCAAAAGAAACCGAACTAATTTTTTTGTGGACAGAGCTTTTGTATTACCGCGTTTTGCCGCTATGAGCGCATAGAGCTAACATTCCTGAGTTGATAAGCCGACTACCGTTGCTTCAGAAGGTAAGGACTGGTTTCGGCAGAGTTTATAGTTGTAATGCCGTGGCGCAGGGGGGCGTGGAGTCAGCCCGCCTCGGCCACCACTGTGACGCCGCAAGTACGAGGGCGTGGAGGTATCCCTCCTCGCCTCCGTTTGTGATGTCGCGACGCTGGTACCACTCGTCTCGTCGTGACGACGGGGGTGTGCAAGTACCCCTCTTTGCCTCCCCGGCTGATGCTGGAAGGAGTCGACACAATCATCCTAGCTCACCCTTAGCTAGGGTTCTCCTTTTTCGGGGTTTCCTTCTCGGTAAAAGCTGCCACCATCTGTGATCTGTCCTTTCGATCGTGGGGACTACTCCCTGACATATAGTCGTGCCCCTTCTTGACCACTCCTCATATAGTTTACAGGTAGCGACTTGATACATTATTATTACACTTTATCATTATATCTTAAGGGGCGTTGCTATCCAGGCTACTGAACTCTGCCCGTGTGGCAGGAGCCTATCCCTGTCTATTCTTAGCACCTCTTAAGCCTTCGGCTGCAGTTGCAACTCTCATTGGTGTAGGATCTTTTGGATGGGTCGAGGAAGGTGGTTGTGGAGGGTAAATCACAATCCCCGGTTTCCTATTCTATCTATTTACATTGATATTTACATTATTTACAAATTTACATTATAAACAAGACTGACATGCAGTCGGGGCTGCATAGAGTCTTCCTACACGTTATACTCTTCCAAGTTCTTCCCCTTCGGGGATGGAGGCCTCAAGCCTCTCTCTCTCTTCGACTTGACTAATGAGGATATACAAGTCCTCTCCGTTAACATAATTCTTTTTCCCATACATTTCTTACTACTCATATGTATATCTGATTACACTCTCCGTCGTAAAGTCTCACTCTTAACCTAATCTACCCTTGGTTGTACGTATTGAATCCCGCATACTATATCTATCACTACCAGCTAACCATAACCTTGATATATATACTATAAAACTCGTCTTGCCTGTCTCCATCCTAGGCAATTACATATTTCTATTATTCTCCCCCTCAGGGCTCACTGGGTACACTGGAGTTTGCACATTAAATGAACTCAACAACACTGTTCTCAGCAATAATATCATCACAATACTATTAACCCGCATGGCTGTTATGCGTAAAGAGACTTACTTGACATAGAAGAATGCAGGCTGACTTCCAGCACTCGTCAGACCCATATTGAATAGCGCCTCCGGCTGACAACTGAATATTCTGTGTTAGAACCTGATTCAAATCCCCCGAAATTCCCTAATTTATGGTTTTAATTCGCTGATTCAGTGTTGACGACAGAGGGTAGGTGACTCCCCCTCAGTGTCCTCAATCCGCGTAATAACCTCCTCATTGGCTCTCATGGGTGGTTGTGGGCGGACCCCTTGCATCTTATTGCTGTGTATGCGGTCTCTTACGATTACTCCAGTGACTGAGTGAGGCAAGCTCTTGGCTCTGTGAGTACACAGACTTGCTGAGTATCCACATTCTTAACCTAATTGCCAGTCCTGGTGTTTACAAATTGCTGTAAGAGCTGCGAAACGCTTTTCGCAAGTCTCTAACATTTGGGTAATGCCTTACACTCTCTAATCTCAAATTTGGGCCATAACAATAGTGACAACTGTTTTGTGTGATCGTCGTTTTTGCAATGGCTGATTTTCGTGAACAGCGTGCGGCGGTGAAATTCTGCTTTTTGCTCGGGAAAAGTGGAACAGAAACTCTTGAAATGTTAAAAACGGCATACAAGGACGATGCTATGGGGAAAACTCAAGTGTTTGAGTGGTTTTCCCGTTTCAAAAATGGTGAAATGTCAATTGATGACAAACCTCGTTCTGGTCGTCCTTCCACGGCCCGAACACATGAAAATGTTGAAAAAATTCATGAAATCATCAAGGAAGATCGACGACGGACCATTGAAGAAATTGTGGAGCTGTCGGGAGTGACTTGGAGCTCAGCAGCCGGATTTGTGGCAGTCGGGTGACTGGTTTTTCCATCATGACAATGCCCCTGCTCACACAGCCCTGTCTGTACGACAATTCTTGACCAAAAATGGTATAACCCCTGTTCCTCACCCTCCATACTCACCCGACCTTGCCCCGTGCGACTTTTTTTTTTGTTTCCTCGAATGAAAAGAGACATAAAAGAAAAAAACGATGGAGGCGCTGTCAAGCATCTCAAAAGATGAATTTAGACAATGTTTTGAAAAATGGAATAAAAGACTAGACAAGTGTATTAGTGTAAGTGGAGAATACTTTGAAGGGGATTGAAGGTTTGTGCTTAAAATTTGAATAAATAAGTTTAAAAAAATAAGTTCGGTTTCTTTTGGGTACCCCCTTGCATACGTGTGTATGAGGGTTGGGCCACAATCTGGTCCCTGCACTGTGACCAAGAACACAGATTATAATCTATTGTGCTTCACCTTTAATTAATCCCTTATCAATCCTACACTTTGAATGAAATGCAGGACTTTATTTATGCGAAGGGGGGCGGGTGATAATAATCACTGGGTTCCATGAAGAACTGGCCCAAATGACAAAATCTTAAATGAGCTATGGCCTCACAATCGCATAGAATATGTGTGGCTGATTCGTTGTCTTTCAGGCACCTTTCACAAGTGGGATCGTCTGTCAATCCCAGCTTGAAAAGGTGTCCTTTTAGGTGGCATTGTCCTGTAAACAGTCCTACCATCCACCTTAATTGGTCGCTGTTTAATTCCAACAGATCCTTCGTTATTCTGGTGGAGGGCCCTGATATAGGTCCCTTTGCCTGTTTCAGTCCAGTTTTGGATTCCCATTGTTTTATGTGATTTCTGTTCATCCAGACCATGATTGCATTCTTGGCAGCTGATGTTGAAATGCCGCAAGCTGGTTCAGGTCCTGTGAACAGCTGTTCAGATCCTGTTCTTGCCAGCTGATCTGTGGTTTCATTCCCAGCAATACTCTGCTACTGAGATTCCGCAAGCTGGTTCAGATCCTGTTCTTGCCAGCTGATCTGCGTTTCATTCCCTGCAATACCCTCCTCCTCAGATGCCACAAGCTGGTTCAGGTCCTATGAACGAATGTTCAGATCCTCTTTCTTGCCGATTGATCTGCCATTTCATTCCCAGCAATACCCTCATGACCTGGAACCCTTATCAGTTGAACTCTGTTGTGTCTGGCCAGTTGTGTGAGTGATTAGTGGCAATCCCAAACCAATTCTGAAGTGATTTGGTGTGTACCAAGTGCTTTAATTGCAGCTTGACTATCTGATAGAATATAGATGTCCGTATTCTTATAGTTCTTATCTAGATTCTCGACTGCACATGCTTTGATTGCATATACTTCTGCCTGGAATACTGTTGTGTACTGCCCAAGCCTGAAACTAAGTTTCCTCCTTTTTCCATGGCAGTACACCCCAGCACCAGCTGGGTTTACTCGACTGGACTCAGTCCGTTACACCTGCTCTCGCTGGTTCGCTCGCAGATTTCTTCTTGCCTTCTACCCTGAAGATGCAGGTGATATGTAACTCCGAACATCGGCTAACACTATATCTACATGGCGCCATATCCCAGATTTAACCGCCCGTCACTTTCGCCTACACGTTTGACGTCACTTTTAACAGCCCTACCTGGTGCTGCCACGGCTGAAGTTGCTACGCCGTGGCTGGTTCCGGCTTGACCAGGCTCCACCGCTTCTTCCGTTGAGATTACAGGGGGTTTGAATTTCAGGATGGGACCTGATGGTATGGGCTCCAGCAAACAGCTAGGGGCAGTTTGCGATTCATTGTAAAGGGGAGAAGGCGTGAGTGGGTGAAAGCTGGCGATGGTTTTGACTAGCTAGTCGCGATGAGTCTCTCCTCAGGTCGGCTACGGGTCAGGCTCGGACGAGTGAGGGTGAAGCACCTCTAACCAACACAAGTCACTGTATTCCTACAACACTTTATTGCTCTTCTTACAGACACTCGGCTGTAGAAAGTCACAAAATCAGATCCAGTTTCGGCTTTCAAGCACCTGGTGTTGCACTTGCACAAATTGCACACGATAAGCTCAACTTACACCCGTCTGCTTATGGATTACGCCAAATCCTGGCATGAGTCGTTACGAGAAAAATGTGGTACTTAGAACTTTAGTTTGACGCGTGAGATGCGGGGTTTGCCTCGCCAAGTTCAGAAGTTGATAGATGACTAAAAATCTTAAACTGGACTCTCGGCTGAGCCAGAGGTCCTAACTGCGTTGTATCCGCCTATTCTCCTCTCCTTGTCATTTCCCTGATAGGCTTATTCAAATAAGAGGAGTTGGCTTAATTTTGGTTCCGGCCAATGACCAATAGTTTTAGAGGGAATCTCGCCTTAAAAGACCAAACGGCAAAAGTGACAGCGATGCAACTTATGAGGGGTTGCTAATGATCTCCTGGCACTCCCACCTTGGACTTACAGCTGGTAGAAACTGTCACTTCTCGAATTCTCAAAGTGGCTTGCCGCTGTAAGTCAAACTCTAAATTTCTAAAGAAGCTCAGTGGGGTTGCTTGAAGTATCATTTCTGCCCTTCTGGAAAATAACACCAGATGCTTAGACGCAAGGACTAGCAGATGTCCTTGTCCGCGCAAGTTTGGTCTATCTCCTCATTCTACTCCTTCTTCTGACTGTGTGTCTTAAACCTCTGTTTCTTCATAATTCTTATTGTCTACTCTTATCAGCTACTGAAATAAAAAGAGGGGGGGAGGGGGAGGATTTCAGTGGTGTGGTTACACAGAAGACTGCTTTCTCCATACATTTCTGAAGTTTCTTCTCTTCAGTCCCAATGTCAGCCAAGGGAAAAGACATACGGAATTCTTTATATTGATTTCAGATATAATATTCCTTCAACAGCCATCTTTTTTATATATTTTTAATCTGTCATATTTGAAAATCTCGTGGCAGGTACTATGGAATGGGACACTGTGTAGATTGGTAGAAATTACTTGCTGCTTACTTACTCAGCTTGTTTTGTGACCCTAAAATTAAAAATACATGGTGCAGTCCTTCAAGTAAACTTATACCCAACTACATGTTGTCATATAATCCCACAAGATTGTATTCTTTATAATTCAGTAATTTTGTATACCAGTTTCACACAATAATGTGACATATGATCCTCTTATTTTCAGAGAAAGATTGGTAAATGTCATCTTATAGCCCTGGGTAATTCATGGTAATGAGCTGCAGCCACTGTAGCAGTGCTCTCAACCGCTGAGCTGCGCCCCAGTAGTGGGTCCTGGCATCAATTATACTGGGCTGCGAGAGGCTCTTCTGGAATTTGTCATTTTCATTTTCTAAGCATTTTTCATGAAGAAATATTTTATAGTGGAAATATTCTAAGGAGAATAATATTTGTGTCGAGAAGCTCAGACACAGAACACCTAAATCTGTGTAGCAAATGTCAGTGACCAAGCTGCATATTTTTAAACATGGAAGTATTCGTGAATGATCGTGAATTTTCAGACATCCAAATCTTTCAACATTCGGGAAAGGCAATACCGATGTTTATGACCAGTCATAAAAATTGCCTGCAAGCCAATTACAACAATGGGCGGCATATCCTTTGTTCTCAGAACTGAGCGAAATAACATCTGTGTTGCACATGTCAGTGACCAATCAGCAAGGAAGTATAAAGAAAATGTTTCCACTGAAATTGAAGATCAAGGCAGTCTGTATCCAGTTCTCAGTTCTAGTAATACTGAATACTATTTCTTTGTAAGTTCGCATTGCAGTGTGTAAGTGCTTGTTTTGAAACCTGAGTGATTTAAATTGTAATATGAGTAAGAGACAGGGGACTATGTTTAATTTTGGTGTTAAGAAATCTCGTATTGAAGGTGTTTGTGACGCAACAAGTAGTGATTCATCAACCTCAAGCCTACATAGCGATCTCCAGGATGTACAAAATGAAGGGAAAACCACCAGCACACAGAAGAAAAAGTCTGCATCCATTTGTCAGTACATGGACAGCTACTTAAAATTTGGTTTCATACAATGCCCTAACACTGACCAATTGCCACGACCTCAATGTGTCATTTGTGCTACTGTTCTGGGAAATGAAGCTATGAAGCCATCGCGACTTACCTGACATCTCAACACAAGACATTCCGATCTAGTCAACAAACCCATTGAATTCTTTATGGGTAAAAGAGATGCACTTAAAGTAGAAAAGAAAATTATTTACCAAGCTTCAACCACTGACACTCACTACGGATAGCTAAATGTATAAAACCATATTCCATTGGGGAAGAACTCATTAAGCCTTCTTTGATTGCTGCTTGTATTGAAGTATTAGGCCAGTCTGCAGCAGGTAAAATGAAAGACATCCCATTGTCGAATGATACAGTTGGTAGGCGGATATCTAATATGGCAGAAGATACAGAAATGCAAGTCATTGAAAAAATTAAAAAATCGAAATTGTTTGCATTACAACTGGACGAATCTACTGATATTCAGAACAGCAGCATTTTACTTACGTTTGTACGATATATTGATCATGATGAGAGTGACATGAAGAAAGACATTTTAAGTGTTTCTGAATTACCTATGCACACTACCAGCAGTGAAATTTTCAAAGTTTTAAATGGTTTCATTGAAGAGAGAGTCCTCAAATGGAAAAATTGCGTTGGAGTTTGCACTGACGGTGCTGCCTGTCTTACAGGTAGAAATTCAGGTTTGGTCACTAAAATGAAGGATATGGCTGGCAATAACTTAGTGTCAACACATTTCTACATTCATAGGCAAAACCTGGCCTCCAAAAAATGGCACGTGAGCTTAATGAAGTCCTGTTAATCTGTTAAGATTATTAATTATATAAAAAACAGTGCTTTAAATACAAGACTTTTAAAAGCATTGTGCGATGAAATGGGCTCTGATCATCAAAATCTTCTTTTCCATTCGGAAGTTCTTTGGTTGTCCTGCGGTAAAGTTCTCAAGAGGTTATATGAACTCCGAAAGGAAGTCAAGCTCTTTCTAATTGATAAGAAAAGTAACCTGTCCCATTATTTCCAGGATAAGAAATGGGTAGCAAGGCTGGCATATCTCAGCTACATATTTTCTTACATGAACGAGCTGAATTTAAAACTTCAAGGTCCAGCTACAACAGTATTTAATGCATGGAACAAGATTGAATCATTCAAAAAGGAACTCAAACTCTGGCTTAATATGATTGCAGAAGGAAACAATGAAATGTTTCAGTCATACTCAGATTATATTATGGAAGCAGATGATTTATATTCACAGAATTCAGTTTCAGATATTATTGCAGCCCACTTGAAAATGTTGTTGTTGTCGTTTGAAAAAATATCCCGAACATGAGGATCCCTGGAGGAAAAATATGTGGATTGTGAACCCTTTTGTTAAACTCAGAGAGACAGCCCTTTCCCATGAAGAAACCCTTCAACTTATTGAATTATCATCGGACAAAGGACTGGAAAGTACTTTTAATACTACGAGTAATTCAAAATTCTGGATAAGAATGAAAAATGAATATCCAAATTTACAAGAAATATCAGTGAGGTTTCTTCTTTGTTTTTCCACCACATATCTTTATGAAACTGCATTTTTTGCCATCGCTGTGCTTAAAGCAAAACAGAGGAACTGCCTGCAACTTTCTGACTGTCTCTGTTTGGCTCTCACTTCAGTTCATACCAGAATTAATAAGCTAATGGATGGAAAACAGAAACAGAAGTCTCACTAGCCTAACTAAAGCCTTCCAAACTCAGTTGTGATAAAAGAAACTAAGTTTAACTTTCCAATAACTTATAATTGTTGTGTTAAAGTGCTGTGTCTTTAAAATCAAAATATTAATTAGTGTTGGAAGTAGTGTTTAGAATTGAGAGATTCATACATTTTTATTTATCAAATTACATACTTTACATATACAATTATTTGGCATGTGTATGTTATAATAAGAGTTTCGCCAGCAAGTTGACATCCTTCTGCTTCTTCCCCTACTCATCTAACTTCTATGGTGAGTTACAGTGCAAAAATATTTTTCTCGCTATCATTTTTTTCAAACCAACATCATTAAACTCAATTTAATAATACAATAATAAATTTTACGCTGAATAACATAAGTTTTTGGTGATCAGCATGGGATATTTCAATGAAAACTAGCACAAATTAATTTAATGGTGTTGGTCTGAGGAAACTACAAAATGCTCCAAGATTTCATTAGTCCAGTGATTGATAATTAATTTAAATGTAATTTTATGTTTGTCAACATGCCACACCATATACATAAGTGTACTAATACTCTTTATGATTATGCTACAATTAACTACTAATATTACGTTAGTTTAATGCATGAACTTTAACAAAACTGGAAAGGTATTTACGAGTAAATTTGTTGGGACTGGGCCCTCATCTTATAAAAAAAAACTTACTGGGCCGCGGTCTCATAGAAGTTGAGAACCACTGCACTATAGGAACTAGAATTACTGTCATGTTACAGCTGTGTTGTAGTAGTACACAGTATGTATTTTCTTTATGTAGCTAGTTGCACAACTGACTGGTAATCAAAATCATAAATTAAGAATTGTCATCGGAAATGAACTGCTGTGTAGTCTGGAGAAAGTTATCCGACTTTTCAGGGAAACATATTCTGCCTTCCATTATTAAACATTCCTTTTCTACTTTTCCATCTTTTCTGACATTGAGGACACATTATATAACTGATGTGTCATCAATTATTATGAAGCTTTACAATCACCTCCATATTTACATTACACATGTCATGCTTACAGTAGGTTTATATATTCATAAAGGTCAGTTTTGCAATAGAAATCATGGGAACATTTTCTCTAATAAAAACACAGCCCTACTGCTGGGTCTCTTAATTTTGCATGCATATTTGGAAGGCACACCAGCACTTCTGCAAGTCCATAATTTGTCGATTAGAGATAATCAGAGCTTATAGAGGTACTGTTATACAGCTGGATCAGGTATGGTGCTCACTGTTGCTTTTGGTTGCTTTCAAACATTAACATGCTTCCATAAATATGTTACATCCCATGGATGTAAAGTTAGTTAAGAATGACTGTAAGGTATAGAATTGGTCATAAAATCACCAAGTACATTTGTACAGTAGAACAAGTTTTCGCATAAAAATAAAAGAAAAAGAATGTAGAAAAAATGACAGATGGTTCATAAAAGGTATTGAGACTCTTCAGGTAGATTCAGTTATGTGAATCTATACATTTCACTAGTGCTACTTTAAATTGTGACTTTTCATTCATAGGAATTTTGATACTAGATGGTAGATTGCTAAAAATTTTGATGTGAGCATAACACTTTTCTGAAAACATGAGAGGTCTCTGAAATGGTGCTTGATGCTTTTGTTAACACTGTGCAGTTGAATTAGTCTGAAAATTTTCTTGGTTATACAATTGATTCGAGTTTGAGGTAGCATATTTGGTGATAATAATGAATGTTGTTGTGAGCCTCACCATATATTGTAGTGATTTAGACTTGGTCCAGAATTCTTTAATATGCCACCAGACTTCAAGGCTTCACATAGCGAAGACAGTAAACGTCATAAACAAACCTTCATGAGAACATCAAATAGCTCCAACTAATCTTGTTAAGCATGTCTATGAAATTGTTCTTAATAGCTTTAATGGATAGGTTGAAACTTAGTAAAGTGTATATCTTTTACATGACAAAGATCTACAAAAACATTTCCCACTGAAATTTGAAGTCATGTCCATGAGCCATATATAACTTTTAATTTTATAGTACTGTTGAAATGACTGATAGTATTAGGGTTACTTATATACCAGTCGATCGTATTATTTTGTTCATGGACAAGATTGAAAATAACAGAAGGCACTTATGGGTAGAATCTGTTCTGAAGTTTTCATGAACTTCATTGAGATTTGAATTCAAGCAGTCTGGTATGTTATAGTAATCCATATCTAGTGTCCTTTTTGGCTGGTCAGTTGTTTTCAGATTACTCACATGAATTACTGAACTGTTGTATATGAATATCTTCTGGATGCCTTGCAAATCTATATGAACTTTTTCACCTCGCGATGAAGTCTAACTACACATCTTATATCCACATCCACATTTACACTACACAAACAACATGTTAAAACAAAACACTGGTTTCTCATTCATGACAAACTGCATACTATTATACAGTGGACTGTAACAGGTTTGTACATGTTGTCACTTGCCAGTGGTACCTTTAGATAGTGTAATTTTGCAGGGTTCATGAACCTGATCAGAATGTGTGTTCCTTTCTTCATGATGGGGTGATGATGGCTTTAAAACTTGTTGTCAAACATATCTGCAGCTGCTTCCATTCACTCTCAGCTTTTACCAGTGTAAAATGCTTAAAGACTCATTATATTGTCAGATGTATTTTTTCTCAAAAAGTCATCTTCAGTATGCATTTCTGTATGCACTATTTCAGGTTCTCACAACAGGGACTGTAAGGATAACTAGCTTCTGTGTTGAGATTGTGTGTAGCCTGGTAGATGTCCACTTGCAGTTTACTTGCTGGGCTTTTTAATTCGCATAGTGGGGGTAGGGTCCAGTTGGGTCCACTCGGCACGGCGACCCACTGATTGGCCTATTGTACCTGCCCCAGGTGATTATGCTGATGGAGAATTTGGTGGAATGAAGATTGGCAGGGGAAACTGAAGTACTCGGAGAAAACCTATCCCAGCGCCATTTTGTCCACCACAAATCCCACTTGACCAGCCTCGGATTTGAACCCAGGCCATCGTGGTGGGAAGCCAGTGACTAACTGCTTGAGCTGTGGTGCAGCCCAACTACTTACCAGCTTACTCTTTGGCTCTAAAAATGAAAGTACATAATACATTCCTCCAAATTGTCAGTAACCTTCTGCCACAATGCAAGGTATCAACAGTGTCATAAATCAGTTGAAATATGCACTGAAGGTAGCTGTCCAATTTGGCAAACACCTGTAAAACACAGTCATATAGTGTACACAAGTGTTGTTTGAATGAATAGTGCAGAATTTAGTTTCATCTGGCATTATTTTTCTCAAGAATCCTCATAATGGTCCATAAATCACTGATATTATTAAAGTGGGCCTACCACAAATTTTGAAATTTTGCAATCTTTTGTGTGAACAGATTACATATTCAAGTTTAAGCGGTCTTCATAATGTAACCACAATTATTCTTGCAGTGAAATATACAAGTGCTACCAGCAATGACTACCGTAAATAATGCAAGTCTGCAGTCTACACCTCAGGAAGATATTGTCATTTCAGGAATAGCAGGCTGTTTTCCTGAATCAGAAAATGTGTATCAGTTACAAGAAAATCTGTTTAACAAAGTGAACATGGTGAAACAAGGCAACCAGCGCTGGAAATTCGGTCAGTAATTTTCATGACAGAATATTCATGATTCTTATACTATTTAACATTTAATAAGTGTGATTGTGTGTGGTAAAAATAAACAGATTTTAGCAACTTAGGATTTAGCAAGAAGATGGACTTAAATTCTTCAGTTTTCTGTATCTATTTATGAAAATGTCCACATGTTAATATAAAAATGTTACAGTGCAACAAAATCCAATTTTCAAAACCTAACAGCACAGCAGGTACTGCTATCATTTCTTAAAGCGTTGCATATTTTACTATTAAAAACTACTGGAAGAGCTACAGAAGTAATGAAATGTGAGGTATATAAATAAACAACTTCTGTAGTAGGAAGTTCTCTCACTTACAGAAGCAGCTGCCAACCTGGGTCATTTTTTCCTAGAAACATAATGCAGTATGCTTCAGTCTAGTCTTTGTTTACATGATATCTTTTCCTGACTTCCCAAACCAGCTGATCACCTAATAGAAGTGTCTGTATTAGCTCATGAATAATTCATTGCTTGGAATTTATCCATTGAAACACACTGAAGCTAAGAAGACCTGTGCACACAATCAGAAATGTTCTCTTCGTAACATGGTTTGGTATATGCAAGATTTAAGGTTTTCATGGCGGTGACTATGAAGAAAGCAGTCTTCTGGGATGTGGTGCCATGTAGATATTGTGTTAACCGATGTTTTGTAGGAACATCGATTTTAACACTATCTACATGGCGCCACATCCCAGAAGACTGGTTTCTTCGTGGTTTGGTATAGTTTGAAACAAATAAACATAGATTCTTCAGTCTTCACAATAGCAACATTATTTATTTTAAGAAACGGAACAGTTCTCCATTTAATCAGCCTATCCTAACCTCAAATCGTTATTCTCAGTTAATTAACCTACAAGATCCAATAGTAAATTTAAACAATGCAATAGTAGCCAATGAACTGGGATTCCTGCATGACATACAGGAGAAGATTGTTAAACTGAACTTATTAATGTGGAGGCAAACTGTGGTCATCACATTCCTATTATACTTAACAGAAAAATCTATTCTAAAGCAGTTAATTTGTCAGTGAACCGTGCCATCAAAAGGAACACTAGATTAGTAAATGGGGTTTCAGTGAATAACTTTCCATTGACTGGAAACCTTTGGTTGCAAACACCAAATAAAAATAAATCCAGGGTAGTAATTTGAAGTGACAGTCATTTAAAAGGATGCACTGAGAGAATAAATAATTATTTTAATAAGTTTAGAACAACTGGTTGGATCAAACCAGGAGCATTAGCAGAGGAAATATGAGACAAACTAACAGTGGACTTGATGAATTTGAAGAAACATGATGTAATTGTGTTCAGTGCTGGTGCTAATGATGTATATAGGAATGATCCTAATGAGGCTTTAATGGAAATTATTATTTTTATACAGAACAATGGTAATACAAATATAATGATACTTGGTATTCCATATAGACATGATTTGGTTGAGTATCATGTGTAAATAAAGCAATTTAGGTATTTAATTATAAAGTAAAGAAAGTAGCTAATATTTTTAATTATGTCACTAATGGAGTGTAATTATAGTTGGGAGTACTTCACTAAACACGGTATGCATCCTAATAGAAGAGGTATGAATGAATGTATAAGGGGTGGGCCTTCTTGGCCCGTGCACCGTGACCACAGTGATCTGTTGTGCCTTATAGAAGAGGTAAGGGCCTAGTTTCTAAACAACTGGCCTCTGAAGTTTGGAAATTATCTGCAACAATAGAAATACATCCAATTAGTTAGGGATAGAAAGAGGTACAGGAACAAGTAGTATTAGGCTGTGGTCTAGTGCATGAAACAAGGAAGGTGGATAATGATTGTCTTATGAAAGAATTGAAAATTCTACCAGATATGCTAGCTTTTGAAGATAAATATGTAGTACACTATCCTGTAGGTGAACCAAAAACTGATCTTCGCTGTCACTGTTACTTCTTCTAATTCATTGAATTGTGGACAGTCATTGAAGATAATAATGCTGACATGCCATTTAAATCAAAAAGTCTAAGGAAAGCTCCATTTACAAGAAGTGGTGTTCTTTTATGGTAATAGCAAAATCAGTAAACCCAGGCAGTGTATCAACCTCCAGATTTTTTCTCAAAATATTAGAGGTTTAGGTAATAAAATTGATGAATTAATTATTAATTGGGTAAGTGATGTGACTCATAGACTTTGCCTGTAGGAGCATCATTTATCAATGGAAATTACTCAGACCATAATTATTGATAATTATAACTTGGATGCATTCTACTACAGGAAATACGCTAAATGTGACAGTGTATGTATATTTATTCACGACTCTTTATCAATTTATAAATATAGACTTAGGTAGTCATTGTATTGAACAGGTCTTTGAGGTATGTGCAGTAAGACTGAGTCATAGTCCTCTAGTCTTACCGGTCTGTCAGTATACAGATCCCCATCAGGAAATTTTGATACCATTATTGTGAAACTAGAAGAAATATATACATATATATTACTTCAAAATCAGGTTAACTTGGTTATCTGTGGAGACTTCAATGTAAATTTCATGACAAATAACACAGAAATATAAAAATACCTCCATTTTAGGGCCATATAATTTAGACTACATTGTAGACTTTCCTACTCGCATTAACACCTACTCAGCATCATCAGTTGATAACATTTTTCTCGACAGAATTAGGAACAAAAATTTTATTATCGAACCATACTATAATGGATTATCTGTCCATGATGCTCTAATGCTCACACTTTGTAATCCCTCATATAAACTTAAATCTGGATTGGTTAGAATTGGTAGATATTATGACAATTCCTCCATAAGGGAATTTAAATTGAACGTAAGTTATGAAAACCGGGAAAATGTATTTGATTCGGGATGTGACAGTGATGTAAATGTAATATTTAAGAATTTCTTGAATACATACTTAAGAATATTTTATTCTAGTATTCCTTTACATAAATCCTTAGTCAAAGATACATCAAAAGGATTTCTTACTAAAGGTATAGTATTTTCATGTAGGCACAAAAGGGCCTATATTTGCTTAATAGGATGTCTAATAACACCCTCTTGAAATGCTATTATAAAAAATGTTGTAAAATTTTAACCAGCACTATTCAGTTAGCAAAGAAATTGTATTATAATACATTAATATCTCAATCATCAAATAAAACAAAAACATCCTGGAATGTTATCAAATCCTTAACTAATAAAACGATCTAATACTAAGGATGAATTTATGTTGAACATTGAAGAGAAAGTAACTAAATATCCTCAAAATTTGGCAGATACCTTTAATAATTACTTCTCTAAAATTGTGGATGAATCTGTTAGTAATATAATTAAACAAGACCACAATCAAATTAATCAACCTTCCTATTTGGAATACCTAGCACATGAATCTCACCAAACTTTTCTACCAATAAATTTCAAGCCTGTTACTGAAAAATAAATTTGTGAGATAAACAAAAGTTTGAAATGGAATAACTCTTGGGCTATGACGAAGTACCGTGTAGGATAGTAAAATTGAGTATGTCATTTATCTCATCTCCTTTGATTTATATGTCTAATAGGATGTTATTTACAGGCACGTTTAAATTTTTCTCAAGTTTTTCCGTTATTTAAAAAAAAAGGTAATAAAGTTGAAATATCTGCTTATAGACCGATATCCCTTTTAACATCTTCTTCTAAAATCTCTGAGAAAATTATTTATAATAGATTACTTCAACACACTGAAGGAAATAATATAATTGCCTCAGATCAATATGGATGCAAAAACAACAGTTCAACAGAATTGGCGATATTTAACTTAATAAATGAAATTTTATCACAAATTAATAAGAAATCAACAGTTTTTGGAATTTTCTGTGACCTAACTAAAGCTTTTGATACTGTAAATCATGACATCCTAATAACTAAATTGGAGTATTATGGCATAGTAGGTAGATTTTGTGAATCAATTAAATCTTATTTAAGTGATAGGTATCAAAGAGTAACAATTAAGTCATTGTTTCAGCTTGGGAATTGGTTAAACATGGAATACCCCAAGGTTAATTCTCAAACCCTTATTGATTTGTATTTTATATAAATGATCTACCTCAGGTAGTAAAAGGCAAAGCCTTACTGATACTTTCTGCAGATGATACTAGCTTTATAATATCAAATTCTGATTCAGTGAAGATGGACCAAGATGTTAAAGTAGTTCTGGAGATTGCACAGAAATGGTTTAACTCAAATAGAATGCTATTAAATTGTAATAAGACTAACTTAATGCAGTTCTTTCCAAACACTAGTCATCGGACTTTGAATACCACTGAATTCAGTACTTATAAAATTAACTCTACTAACTCCCTGAAATTTGTAGGTATTATCATAGAATCTCCATTAACATGGAAAGAACATATTGATTATATACATTCAAAGTTAAATTTGTTTGGCTACATGGTTCATTCCCTTAGACTTGTATTATGACTGAAAATCCTGAAACAGATCTACTTCTCCTATGTTCCTTCAGTGTTAAATTACGGTATCATGTTTTGGGGTAATTCGCCACACAGTAGATCTATTTTTATAACCCAGAGACGAATTGTAAGAATTATCATGTAAGTCAAAGCAAGGGATTCTTGTAGTTAAATGTTTAGTAAACTTGGAATTTTAACTCTTTACTCCCAATATATCTTTTCAACTCTTATGTTTGTTGTAAAGCATAAGGATTCATTCACAGTAAATACTTAATTACATAAAATAAATACCCACCAAAAATTGGACTTTCATGTTCCTTTAGTAAGTCTAACTAAAGTTTGAAAAGGAGTGTATTATACCGGTATTCAGTGCTTGAGGTAGAATGAAAACAGAACCAGGATGGTTTTCCCAAAAAAAGGTATTGTACATTGCATTTACTGCCAAAGAAATAACGGGATGCTTTTAAGCCATTTAGAAAAGAACCGGGATGCCATCCCACCGCATCCCGCCCCACCTCAAGCCCTGCCGATATTACGTTATTTAAATCTCTATCCCTCAATATGAAGCAAGTTGCATATTACATTAATAAATTTAAACATAAATTGAGAAAGTTTCTTATAGAAAACTCTTTTTATTCTGTTGAAGAGTATCTTGGTAGGAATAATAAATTGATCTTGGGGTATCCCAGTAATTATAGCTTTGTATTTTAATTTGCATTCATTAGTTACTTATATGTATTTTAATTGTTATTTGTCATATGTTAAGACAATCTTATGTAATATAGCAATGTAATCTACTGACAGTTCCTCTATCCAGTGGTTATGAACCTGAATGGATCGATAAATGATAATAAAATAAATAAGTAAATTTGTTGTCACTGATCATACATTGTGCACCCATTCATGAAAGTCTTTACTTAAGATTGTTCCACATTCAGCTGCAAGTAATGGGAAGAGATAGTCTTGCCTTGATTTCTATGTTTCCTGGGAAGTGCTATAGCTGTTTATTTCAGTTATGGTTAATTCGTTGTCACATCCAATACCTCAGAATAATTCACATTAAATGAGAGGAATGCCAGTGAATAATGAATTGAAAGAATATGTGAGGGGTGGCCCATAATAATCCAACCTATTGCACCATGACCTTCAATGATCTATTGTGCTTGAATTGGAAGAAAGTGGATAAAAAGTTATCATCTTATAATTATTCTCTAGCCTCATTTTCCTGCAAAGAGTGGGGGAAACTGAAGAAGCCTCAGTCATTACAGCCATATTCCATGATATCATTTTCTTATAACTTTCCCTATATGTTACGTTTATTCAGCCACAGGTGTATTTACCCACTGCAGGGGTTTTGCATATGGGTGAGAGGATGCAGCAAACTGTTTCTTATTGCAGAAATAAGCTGTTCCTGTATGTTCAGTAATCATGAATGTAATGTCATCTTGTATATTTTGAAGGGCCTTTGCCTAAATTATTCAGGTTGTAAGTGAGACATCCACAATAATTGGAGCAATTTTGAATGTGGAAGAGAGCTGCATCATTCACATTCCCTAGTGAAACTCACATGTCTTATTCTGTGTGCACTCACATAGCTTGTGTAATTTTATTACAGTTCCTTTTTGCATTTTGGGGATATCACATGTAAGCCACAATTACTGTACACAGACCCAAATTTTCTCTAGTAGCAAAATGTGGAGATGTTACTGAGGAAGTCCAAACTCTGTCTCAGCTTCTTAATTTCATAATCTGTAGGCATTGTGCCATGTTAAGTGGGTCCCTTTGCCACCACGGCATGGCACATCCTCAGGTTGCGGATGAAGGAGACACCCTCCAAGTATGGAGGGAAGCTGCGAATATATTGAATAAGCAGTTGCAGACAGCTAACAAGGGGTGGTCCTCCAGCTTGGGTGTTGGGCGTGGGGCTAACAACTTCTCATCGTAAAAAATAAGCCTGTTACGAAAATGAACACGAAGTCTCAGACCTGGATTGATCCCCTGGATAAACGACCTAGGCTAAAGAAAATGGGCATGAAATTCGGTACTTGGAGCATCAGAAGTATGTATAGGGCAGGTTCTCTCAGGGCAGTGGTGGAAGAAATCTTAAATTAATAAGTTAGATTTAGCGGGAGTACAGGAGGTCGGATGGGACGGAAGTGGCATCGAACCAGCAGGCGAATATACATTTTTGTATGGAAGGGGAATGAAAATCATGAATTTGGTACAGGTTTTTTCGTACATAAGAGAATCATATCAGCAGTTAAGAGGGTAGAGTTTGTTAGTGATAGGATAGCATATATAATTCTCTATTTCAGCATCCTGTTACAAATCTTTAATTAAACGTCCATGACAGTCCGTCAATAGTGCAGCAATTGTTTATTCACCATTTAACACATAACACAACATGTTTCTGCCATAGATGTTCATCTTCAGATGTCTTAATGCATCCAATCTGTTACACTGCGCGTTGCCATCCACTAGAAAAACAAATAATTAATTAAAATCCATTAAAATTTTTCCGTAAAAACCTATTCCACCTCATAAGGGTTGTCATCCACTTGTTTGGAGCTATGTGATTATTCCAGAAGGTTCATTTTTGCATATTGCAGATAGCAGTACGTAGCAAAACAATGGGCTAACAAACAAAAAAACAAGCTGCAAAAACGAACCAGGTGGGACTGAAATTAAATAACACATCAGCTGTTGGTCTATGTAAGGAGGTTGGTCTATAAGTAAACACAGAGAAACTAAGTATATGTTGCTGTCTCGTCACCAAAATTTAGGGCAAAATCATGACATAAAGATAGGAAACAGATGTCTTGGAAATGTGGCACAGTTCAGATATTTGGGAATGACGATTACAAATCAAAACATGATTGAGGAGGAAATTAAGAGGCGATTGAACTTGGGTAATACTTGCTACCATTCAGTCCAGAACCTTTTGTCTTCCCATCTGCTGTCCAAAAACATAAAAATTAGAATGTACAAAAATATAATTTTGCTTGTGGTTCTGTATGGGTGTGAAACTTGGTCTCTGACATTAAGGGAGGAACATAGACGGAGGATGTTTGACAACAGGGTGCTGAGGAGAATATTTGGTCTGAAGAGAGATGAAGTGACGGGAGGTTGAAGAAAAATGCATAATGAGGAGCTTCATAACTTGTACTGTTCTCCAAGTCTAATTAGAATGATCAAGTCAAGGAGGATGAGGTGGGCAGGACACGTAACACGAATGGGGAGACGAGGAATGCATATAGGATATTGGTGGGAAAGCCAGAAGGAAAGAGACCACTGGGAAGACAAAGGCGTAGGTGGGTGGACAATATTAAAATGGATCTCAGAGAGGATGGGATGGTGTGAATTGGATTGATCTGGCTCAAGATAGGGACCAGTGGAGAGCTCTTGTGAACATGGTAATGAACCTTTTGGTTCCATAAAATGCTGGGAAATTCTTGAGTAGCTGCAGAATTGACGGCTCCTCAAGAAGGGTTCAGCTCCATGAGTAAGTAAGTAGCCATTGTGCCTAATGGGTGTCCATTGTTTGCAAAGTAGAAAGGTTTCAGTGTGTGTACACCCCATGTATGTGTAAACATGAATCACAAGAATGAAATGATGGAATCTTAATTTATATTCCATACAGCAGTAGAAATTAAGCCATGATAGGGAGGAGTGAATTGATATTGTGGTGTGCTGCCTGAAAGCAGAATATCTGAGCGGACGTCCATTGATAGACAACAGCTGTTAGAACACGTTTCCGAGACAGTATATACAGAGACGTTCACTGCTGGAGAACGGCTGTTAAAACACGTATTCCCTTATCAGCGAGAGAGTCATTTGCATGACAGCAGTGAAACTGAACCCTTTGACAAGGTGTTCTCTATCCAACCCAAGTGTAGGATATAACAGTCCAGTTTCGACTAGTACAGAAGTGTGGAGGCGGGGCTGAATACCTCCACCATGACTGAGATGTACAAGATGACAAAAAGGGAAGTCTTAGATGTGAGACAGTAAAATATGGTCACGAGTCCCAAGGGACTTGGACCTGAGAAAGACTGCACTGGCAAGTGCCAGCAGCATATGCAAAAAACAGACCTGCTCTCTTATCAGAGAGGGCACCCCACAAAAACAAGACCGTAACTGTCAAACAGTAATAAATACCTGGTCATGAGACCTAGATGGGGCTCAACATCAAGACTTACTGACTGACTGACCATCAGTAGCAATGTAACTTTGACTTTGACCTTGACGCGCAGAAGCAGTCCAGCGGCAAGTGCCAGCAGCATATACAAAAGACAGACCTGTTCTCTTATCAGAGAGGGCACCCCACAAAAGCAAGGCTGTAACTGTCAAACAGTAATAAATATCTGGTCATGAGCCCCAGATTGGGCTCAACATCAAGACTTACTGACGGACTGACCATCAGTAGCAATGTAACTTTGACTTTGACCTTGACACGCAGAAGGAGTCCAGCTTCGACTATAGCAGAAGAGAGTCCAGCTTGAACTAGAGTAGAAAAAAGTCCAGCTTCAAAGAATGAAGAGCCAAGACACTTGACCAAGAATAACGATGCAAATATAAAACATTGAAGAACCAATGCAGAGAGATGGTGGACTAAGAATGTTGCTTTGTCTGAAAGAAAGGTTATGTAAGAATAATTGTAACAGTGAGTGTTAACAGTGGTTGTCCAATAAACATCTTTGTCTAATTCAAGACACATACAATTGTCACTGATTTACAGTACTTATAAGTAGCAAAAATTGGCTCCACATTTTGTGTGCCAGAATCAAGGGCTCTTTTGGTAATATCATGACTTATGCTCAGTTCACTGAGATTCATACAGTAAGCATCCTTTCTGTTGAAAGCTCTACGTTTGTGCTTAAGATATAGAGCAGCAAAATAGAAGGGTTAATATCCAACAGCAAGAAGTTATATTATAGTTAGCATTGTTACTATTCATGAAGAGGAAGCATTTGAGAAGGTGGCAAATTGCAATGAAAGGGTAAGTCTGAGAAACGGGGCTGCAGTCAATCCAGGATGGTCCAGAGGGCTGCCTTGGCACTTGTTTTTGAGACACTGATGTGAAACAAATGTTCTTATATCTTTCTGCTTAGTTTATGATCTGCAAGGTGGAAGAGCCAGAGTCTTTTACATGTTTGCAATTCTTGAGGTTCAGCTGTTCAGATTTGCATTTGGAAATCTAAAGCTATACTTGAGCAGAAAGAACAGCTTCATATCACAACTAATAAAAAGGCTGACCTGGTAATTTTGTTATTGGGTCTAGACCACTGCTGAAAAATATTTCCAAAAGAAATGCCAACTGAAAAGTCACATAAGGTAAAGAAATTATATTGATAGTCTTATATAATTGTACAGCCATATACTTCAAGCTTTGTGTAGAATAGATTTGTGGGGACATACCACATAGCACGCTCTTTCCACCGGTCTTTTAGACAACACTCACTCCTTACTGAATATCGCATTGCCGGACGTTTCATTCATATTTATACAAGCACGGACTGCAAATTTCTGCTCCTCATTTTCACTAGCCAATCAGCGTTCTGCTCCTCAAATGCAAGTTTCACTCTGCCCACTGAGCATGGAATAAAAGGCAGAGCCCAAAACTTGCAAGACCAGATCAGAGAGTCGTTCAAGAAATTTTTGTTGTGTACTTCATTAGATCGATTGTCTGTACCCGTTTGGGATTCATCGGTTTGCAGTGTGCGTGTACGTTGTTGATCCATCCATCAAAGTTATGAGATCAGATAGATTGTCTGTTTCAAACCCCTCAGGCTTGAAACTCGTTGATTTATTTGATAGGAGTGATTTCGAAATTTCAGCACCACAGTGCCCCACTCATTATTCCCCTGTGGGAAATGGTGACGTGCTAGATGTTGTGGTTCACAATAATATCAGAGTGTCAGATGTCATCGTCTCTGATATTTTGGACTCAGATCACCTACCAATAGTATTCCACATACTGGATCACGTTAAAATTAGGAATCTTTCGGAACCCATTGAAAAATGTACAGATTGGGAGCGGTTTCAAAGCCTCGCTTCTGAATTAATATCACCTAAACTAGAAATTAATTCGGGGGTAGAAGCCGATAAAGCGGCACGCGACTTTGCAGCCTCTATTGCTTCGGCATATAGGCTGTCGACAAGTAAAGTTACACTTTCGGACATAAACAACGATCTTCCTGGTCTAGATCGTTTGATAAAATATAAACAGAGGCTACGAAAACTGTGGCAAGAAACCAGGGATCCAGCGTGTAAAACGGCAGTCAATTGGGTCACCAAATCAATC
>NW_019734986.1:149012-149411 GCF_002891405.2 Cryptotermes secundus | reverse complement strand
GGCACTCAGGCTTGCTGTTTAAGTTATCAAAATTGGAATTCCCCAACTCTTTGACCAAGCTTATTGGGTCCTTTCTATCTAAACGTAAATTCAGGGTCTCTGTTGAAGGCGAAATGTCAACGCCAAGGGAAATGCAAGTAGGGGTGCCACAAGGTTCGGTGCTTTCCCCCACTCTTTTCAACATATATATTAATGATGCCCCCCAAACTCATGGTATTAATTTGGCCCTCTATGCGGACGACACCTGTCTATATGCGGCAGATCGCAAAGAGGGTTTTATTGTTAGAAAACTCCAGCGTGGTCTCAGCTCAATGGAGACCTGGTGTGAGCGCTGGAATATAAAAATTAATGAAGATAAGACTCGGGGGGTCTACTTCTCTCGTGGTCGTCGACCGCCTG
>NW_019734986.1:144122-148394 GCF_002891405.2 Cryptotermes secundus | reverse complement strand
TGGCAATTTTCCAATGCGCACACCGGTCCGCGATTTGCACATGGCATTCAAAATCCCGTACGTATATGATTACATAACAAAATTATGCAGGCAACAAGCAGAAGTCATACAAAATCATGATAATGAGAATGTTCGCAAGGCTTAAACTTGGCGACGGTCAGGCATACGACCGTTTAAGTGACTAGACTGCCGTGGTAGCTAAAACCACTAGGAAATATATATATATATATAAGGGCATAATCTGCTGTACCTAGCCTGGACTGGCAGAGGCCGTGTATATATTGTACATTTAAATAAGAAATAAGTGTGTATTGTAAATATGTGTAAATACAGACAGTGGACTTAGTAATACAGACTGACTAACAAATGACAGACCCGACCTCTCGTCAGAGAGGGCGCTACACATAGACAAGACAGTAAATTTCATTCAAAAGAAATATCTTGTCATGAGCCCCAGCTGACAGACAGACAGACAGACAGACTGAGTGACCGTCAGTTGCAACGTGACTCTTGACGCTCTTGACTCGCAAGACCAGTGAACACGCATCCGGCACGGCACGTTCAGCCATCAACTCTCCACTGACGCCACAGACGTAGCTGCCGCAAGTCTTCTGTGACCACACAGCAAGCCTCCTGTGACCACAAGTCTACAGTGACGACAGCGACGACAGTGACCAGGCAGCGAATGCCGCTCCAGCAATCGGGCGAGTCAACCATATTTACCGGTACACTCGCGGCAGAAAGAACTGCCCGTAGAGGGCCAGACAGCTTTGAATATTTCACATGTATTCCATGTTCTGCTATTTTGTAAATCAGTTCAAATAATTCAATATATATATATACAAGTGTTAAGAGTTTCGAGTGATTGTCATTTCAAACATCGACGATCCCACAGATTCACCAAATTTTATACCACTATGCATTATGGCTAGGCCCTTCCAGCAAATATACAGTTTATATCTTTTTAAAAAGAAAATGAGAATTTGACACCTTGTATATAAATTAAAAAAAATATGTATTATATGCTGAGAGTTAAATCATATAGTTTTTTGTCCTTATTACAGTCAAATGAATACTGGGTAAGACATTGCTGTGGACTAGTTTCTGTTCACACATCATTAAAAGGACAGATCAAAATAATCCAAATTAGTTACTGGGCTTCCTCAGGAACTAATTTATCTTGCATAAGTATGACACTCTGCTTCCCTATTTTCATCCAGACTTGTACATCTCCAAACATCACATAATGTTAAATTTCTCATGTTTATATTTTGCGATGGCCTGATATGATGTAAGTGCTGTAACCAGGTATACACTGCCTTATGTTGATGTACGATGGAAAATAGTATATCAGTTGAAGAAAGCAGTCTTCTGGGATGTGGCACCGTAGAGATATCGTGTTAACCGACTTTTTGGAGGAACGTATTGCCTCCATCTTCAGGGTAGAAGACAAGAAAAAATCCGTGAGTGAACCAGTGTGAGCAGGTGCACTGCCGTGAAAACCTCAAATCTTACACAGTGTACCAGTTGCTGACATTACTGTTGCTGCTACCTCTGGATTAGTTCTGCAAAGTCTTTCCATCTTCCCATATCTAATTTTATCTTCACTAAATTTTTTATCTCAGTTTGAAATAGTGATCTATGCTTAAATTGAATGAACCGTGTATATCTAAGCTAATACAATTTTGTGATAATATTTTCTGTATAGATCACCCTAAGGTTCCCGGGTTTGCAGGCAGGGTGCCTAATGTTTCCAAGTTTGATGCCTCATTCTTTGGAATTAACTACAAGCAGGCACACATCATGGATCCACAGTGTCGTCTGCTGCTGGAGAGAGCATATGAGGCCATTGTGGATGCAGGTTAGCTTGCATGTTGATGTACACAGTATGTTGTACATGTGCTGCCTTCTCTTTTTTCATCATTGCTGTCTCACTCAAAGTACACTGCTCAGATGAATACATGTTACTTTCAGTTAACCATGCATTTATTAAATGCTTTTTGACATCTTCCAGAGTGTCAACTCTGCAGCTTTATAATTTATGATGGCTATCAATAGCTGAAACATGTAGCAGGGCTGAAAATGGTCTGATCTTGATATTAGTTGTGTTGTGACGGATATAATAAAGAGGTCTGCAGCTTTAGTTCACCATCCATGACAGCCCAAGAGAGTAAGGAGTGCGGTGGAACACCTCCACACCATTTACATCGTCTTCTTCACAAAGTAGAAATTATAGCTGCACTTTCATGTTATTGAAGTAAATAGAAGAGCATGGATTCTAGCATTTAATTCATAATTCTTTCTATACAACTGTCTGTTAAGCATATGCTGTGTTCTCTTACAATCTTCTTATGTTAAGGTGTCAACCCTTGTCTCCTCAAGGGGCAGAGGACTGGAGTTTTTGTTGGTGCTATATGCAGTGAGACAGAAAGCATGTGGTGCTGCAGTATACCACATGAAAATGGATATGGGTTGACAGGTTGTGTTCGAGCTATGCTTGCCAACCAAATTTCCTACTGGCTTGGCATCACTGGTAAGTTGTCCTTGACTGTCACCAACAAAATTATAGTAGAATGCCAATTATCTGAATTGCCAGTTAACCGAATCACTGCAACCAAGCAATGCATCTCCTAAAGAAACACAGCTGTTGTACTTTTTCAAATAAATTTTTTGAAAATGTTAATTTGTAATTACATTTATTAATTTCTCTTGCATCACCTGTTTTAGAAGCTTTTAATGTTTATTGTCTTAATAGTACAGTATATCATATTGTCACATTTTAAGTGTGATTGTAGACTATGTTTAAACTGGTGAATGGATTTATTAACCACTTATACACTCATAACTCAGAACTGCAAGCATTTACAGTGCTATAACTAATCTCCACACTTTACAAATCACTACAGCACCTACCAAACTTTTCTCCAGACTGCTGTGACTTCATCAGCTCTTCCCTGCCAGTAGCTTCTAAGAGTAGAGATTCTTTAGCTTTGTGCACTCAGGTTCTATCTTCACTGCCTCCCATCCAGAACTCAGCTTGCAGCTGACAACTGACAGCTAAATGGGTCAGCCCAGTTTTCTTCCTTATAACCCCTTTGTGCGGACAAAGTAGATACCCATTTCCAATGGTCACTCTTTCATTGTGTTAGTAATCTATGACACAAACTCCGTCCTAAGTGCAACAATTTATTGTAGTTCTTTCATCTTCCTTTCTTCTACACTACATGTTTCGGCCGTAAATGGCCATCATCAGGTGTATACTCTCACGTAGTTGCTACATTGCACGTAGTTTAAAATTTCAAAAACACCAGTCTTCCCATTTGTTCACTACTCCGTTGCTAACAGGTTTTGATATATCAGAATCATCCCTGCTGATATCTGTAAGATATGTACAAAATCTTTGCTAACCTACACACGTCAATTTGATTTTCAAAGAACTGGCATTTTTAAAATATTCAATACAAATTTAAACATTTCTTTAAGATTTTTTCAAATTTTAAAATTTAAAATTCTCAAGGGTACCTTCTCTATGTCTACAATAAATTGTTGCACTTAGGACGGAGTTTGTGTCATATATTGTGTAGAGTGTAAGAGGATGCTTAAATATAATATTGTGTTAGTAATGATTTCTGTGGGAACATGTTTACTGATAGGTTGCTTAGAAACAGGCTGCCTAACACCATTGCTTATTTGACTCTTGCACAGCAACAGCTGTACATGCTGCAATATTGTTTTTATAATATTGTTTTCCCCTTGGATGAAAATTTAAACCAATTATTTAGATTTTTGATTGTCTGACACACATTTGTCACTATTGTGACAAATGTGTGTGGGAGGGATTTTCTGTGATCTAGCAAAAGCTTTCGATTGTGTTAATCATGATATCTTACTATCAAAATTAAATTTCTATGGAATAACTGGCAAAGCTAATGAATGGATCAAATCATACCTCAAAAACAGGTATCAAAGAGTTGAAATAAATAATAAAAACTCCAGTCATAATGCATTTTCAAACTGGGGAATTATAAAGCACGGTGTTCCACAAGGATCAATTTTAGGTCCCTTACTTTTTCTTCTCTACATAAATGATCTATCTAAAACCATCAACAATAAATCTAAACCAATTCTATATGCAGATGACACTAGTATAATATTTAAGAACTCTAAATTTGAAAACTTTAAAAATGACATAAATATTGTATTTGAAGCCTTAAACAGATGGTTCAAAGCCAATTTACTCTCATTAAATTTTGATAAAACCCATTACATATC
>NW_019734986.1:133832-143742 GCF_002891405.2 Cryptotermes secundus | reverse complement strand
AGGTTTAGTTTAAATCAGAGTTAAAGAATTATCTACATGCTCATTCCTTCTACTCTTTAGATGAATACTTCAATGTAAATAGAGAATGATGTAAAATTAAGTTATATTAATTTTTAAGCTAAAATTGCCTGTACTTATGTATGTAACCTTTTGACTTGTTCTGTATCCAAAGGTACTAACCTTCTTAGGATTTATAGAATGTAAATAAATTCAATTCAATTCAATTTAATTCAGCTAGTCGAGGTTCTACTGTATACGTACTTCATTGCCTCTGTCTGTGTGAATCCATATTTGGACACTTTCATAGCAACAACAAGTACCACTTGCTTTCTGTGTCTGTCTTTCTGTCTGTCTGTCTCTCCATGTGTCTAAACCATAAGCCAGAGACCATATGTTCCTGTTGATGTTTGTTGTTCTCCTCTGTCCCTTTATGCAACTCAGTAGTATCTTCAAACAGACTATGGCATATTATCCCCAGTTCATTTTTCATAACCATCTTTTGCTTTTTATGAACTAACCTTTTTTGGTGAGAATTTGTTGTTAAATGAGAAATGAAATGCACAAATTTCTGATTCCCCTGTTTATCTGCATTAAATTTCGTTCTGTGGATGAATGGCTTATGATGAAACCAATGATTTTTTCTCTTTGGTCTGTTATGAAACTGGAAGGCCTACTATGGACTGTTGCTTTGAAAATTTGAAATTTCCTCCTTTTTCATGTTATTGCTTTTTTTGAGCAGGCCCACTATTACTGAACTAGTGAACTAGGGCTCCTCTCTTCTCTTAGAAAGATGGTTGTCCCACTGTTTTTGACCAGGTAGACTGTACTGTCTGCAGGTTGTTACACTTTTTACTTCGCAGAGATCGCATGAAAGAGATATTATATTATATTTACATGAATTTTAAATTTTCAGTGAAAATACAAGGATTTATCAGAAAATCAGTTGTGGGATGTCATATGAAGAGACAACCACTAGTTGAACTGTCCTATAGGATTTATTGCAGCTGCGCAATATACACAGATGGATAATAACAATAGTGAACTGTAACTGTCAAAGTCAAAGTCACATTGCGACTCACGGTCAGTCAGTCTGTCTGTCTTGGTGTCGAGCCCCGACTGGGGCTCATGACCAGATTTTTTTTTTCTTTATATGAAAGTTACTGTCCTGTTCATTTGGGGCGCCCTCTCTGACGAGAGGGTCTGTCATTTTTCAGTCATAGTCTGTGTTAGTAAGTCCGTTGTTAGTATCTACATACATTTACAATCTAAACTTAATTCCTATGCACAATATATACAAGGCCTCTGTCAATCCAGGCTCGGTACAGCAGATTATGCCCTATTTCTACTAGTATTTGCTACCACAGTAGCCTAGTCACTTGAACGGTAGTATGCCTGACTGCCGCCAAGTTTAAGCCTCTTATACTTTCTGTGTCGGGCTTCGCCTTGTCCGATGTTGTGAACATTCTCATTTTCATGATTTTGTATGACTTCTGCTTGTCTCCTGCATAATTTTGTTGTATAGTCATATATGTACAGGATTTTAAATGCCATGTGCAAGTTGCGGACCGGTGTGCGCCTTGGAAAATTGCCAGTGGTTCGGAGAACCTTGTTTTGCAGGCGCTGCAATTTCACTAGATGGGTGTCTGCCGCAAACTCCCAGGCGGTACTAACATAAGTCATTACGGATCTAATGAGAGCTTTGTGGAGGGTCATTTTAATGTTAGCGTTCAATCGCTCACTTTTGAATAGGGAATACACGCTAATGAATGTTCTGAAGGCCTTGGCTTCGATCATTTCTATGTGCAATCTCCATGTAACTCTCTTATCGAAGATTACACCTAAATATTTTGCACTATTTACAAATGGAACATTTCGTCCATTTAAAGTGAGACAAGACTCAGGCAGTCGACGACTACAAGAGAAGTAGACCCCCTGAGTCTTATCTTCATTAATTTTAATATTCCAGCGCTCACACCAGGTCTCCATTGAGCTGAGACCACACTGGAGTTTTCTAACAATAAAACCCTCCTTGCGATCTGTCGCATACAGACAGGTGTCATCCGCAAAGAGTGCCATATGAACACCATGTGTTTGGGTGACATCATTTATGTACAAATTGAAAAGGGTAGGGGAGAGGACTGAACCTTGTGGCACCCCTGCTTGCATGTCCCTTGGGGTTGACATTTGGCCTTCAACCGAAACCCTGAATCGACGCTGAGAAAGAAAGGACCCAATAAGTTTGGTCAAACTGTTCGAGAATTCCAATTTTGATAACTGAATGCCACGTGGTATCAAAGGCTTTTTCAATGTCCAAGAACACCGCAGCCGTTGACATTTTGTTGTTGAACTGTACTGTAACTGTAACTCAGTGTATCTTCTTATGTAGCCTAGAGTCGGACATATAGAAAACATGTCACTGTCAGTATTGTTGTAGGCTTTGCCTAGCAGCCGCTGTTTACTCGTCATTGCTAAGATGAAGCTTGCGTTGTCACACTTCTTTGAATGTGGGCAGCTCCCACACAGTTAACCAGGTTCTCCATTTTGCTAAGGCTCTGCATATTTGCATTATCTTTGTTTGAACCCTTGAATTGCATACCATGTGAAATTAGCAGAGTTTGATTTTTCTTTTAACTTCCTCTTATCCAGACTTTTACTTGTATAATGCCAAGCTTTGTTCTTGATTGTAATTTATAGTTTCTTGTACACGATCATTAATTTGAAGCCTGTGTATGTAGCCACACACTTCTCATTGTCAGTGACACAGTAGAGCCTCTTTTCAGCCTGCTGTCCCATGATTTATACCATGGTATTCTGGAGTCCTGTTCTCACACACGTAAATGCAGGCCTTATATGAACATGCATTGCAAATCCATTCTATAGACTGCTCCTGGTACTGTAAGCCCGGACTGCAGCTGCACAATGGCATACAGCAATGTTGGCTTCACCAACCAGTGAACACAATTCCTTAATCTAGAACTAAGGGAGAATTCTGTGCAACAGCTTTACTGCCCACCCTAAATAGAGGGTATCAGGATGAAAGGTATACAAAATAAAAGATTTGTATCTCAGAAACTAAATGTCATACTTTTATCCAGTTTATGTCTTCTGAAAGGAAAACACCGGAATTTATTTTTTTTTCCTAGCTTACGCATATGCGTCAGCTGGTGATCTTTGCGGAGCTCAATCGACACCACAGGAACAGGTTCAATGCTTGTTGTGGCTAGCAGTGTAGCAATCTCTTACAGCTGTCCAGCATCATTTTAGAACACAATATGGATGTCAAACTCTTATTGGAAAAGCATTCGGCTCTGGGACACCAAACTGACGACTACAGGTAGTCTGCTGCATTTAAGATCTCCTGGAATAACTCAGACCTCTGAAGAAAATGTCATTGGCATTAGAGAGGCATTCCAGTGAAGTCTGCAAATCAATGCTGTTAGCTTGCAGTTACAAATTCTCCATTCAACAGTACATGATGAGCTACACAAAATGCTGTGCATAAGAGTGTACAAGAGCGTAAATGATCCATGCACTAAAACTGAGTGACCAAGTAGCACTCACACACTTTGCTGTGGACATGCAAGAAAGAATTGACTCAACACCCAATTTCCTCCACAAAGTGCACTCCTCGGACCAGGTGACATTTCATGTCAGTTGAGTTGTAAACAGGTACAACTGCAGGATTTGGGGGAGTCAAAATCCACATATCATGTGTGAGTTGGAGAGAGGCAGCCCCAAAGTGAGCACATGGGCCAGCTTAATGGATGATTAAGTGGACCATTTTTCTTTTTCGAAAAGACAGTGGTTGGACATGCGTACTTGGACATGCTGGAGCTGAATGTGCTGCCCCATTTACCCCTCAAACTATCTCCCACAAGATGAGCGGCCTCCGTAGTCTAGGGGTAACGTTCCCACCTCGTGACTCAAGGTATACGGGTTCAAACCCGGCGGAGGTCGTGGAATTTTTAAGGGCGGAAAAATTCAGGGAACAGGTCCTCCAGGAGGGACTTTAAGCCATGGGTCCCGTGTCATAGCTTTACGGCACGTAAAAGACACTCATGTCCCAAGGGGACCACTGAGCCAAATTCAGGACATTTCCCGCCCATCAGTAGTCTCTAATGCCTCTGGTAGATGGGGGAAGCATCAAGATACCACTGAGCCAGTAGAGGCCGAACTCGCTGGCTGAGTCGGGACTGATGGCACACACCAGTACCGGTAGGGAATAGAGACTGGTAGAATATCATAGAGGGACGCACAATGGACCAACAGTTGGTCTAAGTGCATGCGGAAACCCACCCTCTCCAATACAATACAATACAATACAAATCTCCCACAAGATGGGGCACTGCCACATTTCTACCATCATGTTGGGAATTACCTGGACAGAGAGATGGCTGGGAAAAAGATCAGCATAAGTGGACCAATCACTTCTCCTCCAAGTTCACCAGATTTAACCCTAATGGATTTTTCGTGTGGGGTTATGTGAAGAACATTGCCTACCAAGTTAAGATCGAAGACCTTCAACACCTGAAAGCCCACATAAGGAATGCTGTGACTACAGTAACACCGAACATGCTTCAAGCAACGTGGAACAAGGTCAAATTTTGTATGGATATTTGTTGTGCCACCAAGAGTGCCCACATTTAAATTTATTGAGAAAGTTATAAACGCAGAAAAAAGAATTGATAGTTTCCCTTTGCAATGGTGTAACCCATAAATGTGTATGATAAATGCTTTCTGAAATATAAATTTTTATTTTGGATGCCTTTCATCTGGACAATCTATACATATACTGCCTGCAGGGTGCCACTTGTATTGTTTAAAAACAGAAATGAAACCCTGACTGCAGTCTATGCATGCATGTTGACACTTATGTTTACTGATGTCAAAGTATAACTAAGTATGGAGTTTAAAATTCATGGTTAGTGACAGAGCATTACACAAGAATCTTTATTGCCAGTCACAAATAGAGTTATAGTGAAGTCTTTCTATGCTACTAACAGAACATTTTGTCACTAGAACATATTGCAAAGTCAGTAATTTTTATGAAGCATTCCATTCCATGACATGTATCTCTTTGGTATGAAGCAGTATAAAACATAACCACAGGGATGTTTGTGTGTAAGAAAGAACTCTATCTTAGTTAGAATTCTATCTTAGTTGTAGGTTTTTCTGGATATCTCTACCATTTCTGTTGTAATTTAATATAAAGCCTATTGAAGTTTAAGTGGGAAATTAAGCATAAAATCTATTGCGAAAACAGTTTCTGTGTATTTGCAATATACTTTACATACAGGAGTTTCGATGAAGAAATTTGGAATTCACTTTACCAAATATAAACATTCTGATGTATTCACAGAAAATAAGACATTAAACTTATTGCAGTGCCAATGATTTAGTCATCTCTGCCCTTCCCGTTACTTGCTGCATTCTTCTGTTCACATTTATAATTATAATTAACTGCCATATTCTGCTTTTAACTCGTGAATAATGTACAAGGTCCGTATAAAAAGTATCGGGAAAAGTTCCGGGAAAATAGATTTATTTCAGATATTGCTACAATGCCTCAAAATTCTTCAAAATACATCCATTGTGCATCGATACACTTTTGCCAACGGCGTTGCCATGACACGAAGGCTCCCTGGTAGGCGGATTCCGGAAGGTCCTTAAGGGTCCGCGTGCAAGCCTCTTTGACAGCACTCAGGGTCCCATGATGGTGCCCTTTGAGGGAGGATTTCACTTTCGGGAACAGGAAAAAGTCTGCTGGTGCCAAGTCAGGACTGTAGGGGGGTTGGGGTACCGTCGCGATGCCGTTTTTTGTCAGGTAGTCGGTCACCTTGGAGCAGGTGTGACTGGGTGCATTGTCATGATGCAGTTTCCAATTTCCGGCGATGGCTGGCCTCACCCGATTGACCCTTCTCTTCATTCTTCTTAGCACTTCCAGGTAAAAAGCTCCATTCACTGTTTGCCCCTCAGGTACAAATTCATAGTGGACCACCCCATGGGCATCGAANCAGAAGGTCTTCGCAAGCAGCCACTCGTCTCTGCTTTTGGTCGTCCGTCAAGACCTTCGGGACGAGTTTCGCGCAGACCTTTCGCATCGCCAAATCTTCAGTGATAATGGTGTGCACCGTCATCTTATCAATGCGAACACGATCTGCAATCATGCGCACACTTAACCGACGGTCTGAATTGAGTACATCACGCACACCTTGCACGTTGTCGTCGGTTCTTGACGTCGATGGCCGTCCACCACGGGGCTCATCCTCCACACTCTGTCGGCCACTTTTGAAGAGCTTGTGCCACTTAAAAACTGCAGTTTGTGACATGCTTTCATCCTTGAACACTTGGTGAATCATGCCCAACGTCTCCGTACCCGATTTCCCCAGTCCAACACAAAACTTGATGGCGTAACTCTGTTCAATTGTTCGCTGCATTCTGCACTTGCACCGACTCACTTGACAGGGGTCCACTGAAAACACGGCCTGGCCTCTACGAACGCGCTCAGGCAAATGGTGCTTGGCGCGTGTTAAAGGTTAGACCCCCACTACCACGCCTGTGCGGTGCGAGCATGCTGCGGTGTACAGTCACGTAAGGGAAAGATTTTTCCCGATACTTTTTATATGGACCTTGTATATCACTTACTTTTGAATATTGAGCATCTAATGTGATCTTCTGGTCATTGTCATAACTACAAACTCACAGTGACTGCTAATAAGTGTACAAAATGTCAGAACACAAAGCCTTAGCATTTGTATATATGGATATTCTTATTATTGCCTGTTGAAACACAGGATGTTAGATGCTCATGTATGTTTAGTTGAGTGATTCAGTTGTCCAGTGACTCAGAGTAGCTCATTCTAATGGACCCAACCATGTAAATGTCTTTCATCCCTTCTGCCTGGGACAGAAACAGATTCAATTTTCACAGTGTTGCATTTCGTTTGGAATAGTGGATGGAGAACAAGGCCCCAGTATCCCATGACCCTAATTACTACATACAATCATCAGATCCTGTTAGAATTCTTGGATTTTTGGTTCTCATGCTTGTGGCTACAAAGTTTGTAGTGAGGCAGCAAGCTGAGCTCAGGTTTGCACTCGCTTCTGTTGCCGTATTTTTTGGCTTACCCTTTCACCAAGAAGGTGGAGGCTGTATGTTTCCTCAGACGTTTAGTTTCTGTGAAGTATGTGACTCTGTATTCTTCCTCCATAATTTATTTATTAGTGATAGGGTTATTAGTGTAGAAGGATGAACATGTTTGTGTAATGTGTTGTATATTGTATTGTAGGCCCCAGCTTTGCAGTGGATACTGCCTGCTCATCCAGTTCCTATGCATTTGAGCAGGCGTGCAGAGCCATCCGGGATGGGTGTTGTGACTCAGCTATTGTGGGTGGCTGCAACCTTTGTTTTCATCCTTACTTATCATTCCAGTTCTCAGAGCTCGGTGTCTTAAATCACGAAGGCTTTTGTAGAACCTTCGACAGGGATGGTGAGTACAAGTTTGCCATGAATAGCAAAACTGTCTCACAGTTGTTCTTGAAATAATATTTGATCTCATGTTGTTTGTGTCATGTACACAGCTAATGGTTATGTGCGCAGCGAGGCTGTATGTGTAATCTTCCTTCAGAGGGCTTGCAATGCAAAGCGTATATATGCTACGGTGCTTAATAACAAGACAAAATGTGATGGCTATAAGGAAGAGGGCATCATGCATCCGTCTGGAGATATGCATAAATTGCTCCTGGATGAGTGCTACCAGGAGTGTGGTGCCAGCAAGAACTTACTAGAATACTTCGAAGGTCATGGAACAGGGACAAAAGTAAGTTCTGTTGAAGGTCAAACAAAGGCCTCTTTCTCATGTTATATTTTAGCGTCCTGTTGCACTGATTTATGTCCATGATTTATTCCAGCCGTCTTACAGTGCATACACTCATCCACCTCACTCTTCACTCCTGCACTACATGTTTCGGCATAAAGGTGCCAAGGCATGCAGTGAAGTAGTTAACGTAAATCGAAAAGCACCTGAAGATGGCACCTTTATGCCGAAACATGTAGTGCAGGAGTGAAGAGTGAGGTGGATGAGTGTATGCACTGTAAGATGGCTGGAATAAATCATGGCCTCTTTCTCTTTAACAGTCCATTAATGTGTGCTGATGAATTGGGCACCTGGTCGTCTTGGCATTCTGAGGTCTGTCTCTAGTCAGATGTGAGTTTGCATTTTTCTGTGCAGTGTAAGAGGTTGGATAATTTAATGGACTGTGTGTCTGGTATGTCGTTTAGAACCTCAGTCAGGGCTAGGAGGAAACAAAAAGAAACACAAAAGGGCAATGGACTGAGAAGTTTTGACATTGCTGCATTTAATTTGTTGAACTCTCACTAACCATCTAAATCTTAGCAAAGGTAAATCCAGATTTCATTGTGTTTTAGGCTGGCCAGGAGCTGAGATGTTTTTTCCAGCCATGAATCATGGTCATAAGGAATTGGAGAGGAAAGACATGACTAAGAGATGTATAAATATATGTCTAGACTGTCTTGTTCCAAGTGTATGAACATGTTTCATTAGATTATGTGGGAAGGTATCTTTTTACTTTTTGTCCAGGGAGTATTTATTTGCTGATTTTAAAGCTTTTTGCTATACTACTTTTAGTTTCTTCTTTTAGTCTGAGGCTGTGGGCAGCGATAATCACAAGTGTGATACTGATTTGTGGATGTCTCTGTGCTTCGTTTATTCATCATTTTTTATCTCAATGGTTTTTTTATTTTAATATTTGTATGTGTATGCTTCCTTTATATCCAGATGATGAATATTCTTTGTTAGAAATCATTCGTTTGTGATTCATATGTAGTCGAATTAGTTATTTTAATATATACATAATACATATTTTTCTCCAGTACTTAAACTCTTGCCAATTTATGAATGATATCCATTAAAGATTAAGTTGGGGCAGCTTCTATGGTATACTCATGTAATGCTACTCTGCCATGTTTCAGGGGAATATGAGTACCCAGTTTCCTTGAAACTGCATTGCCTTATAACCTGAAATACTACATCCTTCCTAGTCACTGCTGCGAAAAACTTTGACTTGACTAACTAGTGTAATATTTATTATATATGTGTATGCCGTAAGGGATGACATTACTTATGATGCCTGATAGGGATGACAGGAGTAACACATTCATATCTTACATATCTCAGTTGCGTTTATTGTGGTTACATTGGGACTGTGGTTGAGTGAAATGTTTATGCTTGCTCACATATTAAGTATGTTTGTTTTAAGTGAAAGAATCAATGACTGTCTGGAAGCTTGGGCTCTGTATAACACATCCATACTGAAATACTTTTGTATAAAAGAAGGTTGATAGCATTGACACCATACATATTAATGGAAGGTGCATGTGGAACTTTAGACCTTGGAAGTGGCTGTGCTGAGGGATGTAATCATCATCATCATCATCATCATCATCAGTAATCTGTCAGACGACAGGTCCACAGTCTCTTCCAAAACAATTCCTCCACATAATGCGATCTAGAGCTTTCTCCTTCAAATGACAGTATCCTCTTCTGTCCCCAAGGTCATCCAGCATCTTCTTACGTCTTCTCCCTCATCTTCTTGTCACTTCTATCCACCCCTCTATCTTTCCTTCAGTAACTTCTTTTAGAAGGCAGTTTCTGCATAAAACATGACCAACCCAATTAGCCTTCCATTTTCTTATTTCATGTAGGATATTCCTCTGCTCACTGACTCTAATTAACACTTCTTCATTTCTCACATAATCGGTCCAACTGATCTTCTCCATCCTTCTCCAACACCACATTTCGAAACTTTCCAGATGTTTCTGATCTACTGCCCTAAGTGTCCATGTTTCAGCCCCATACAGAGCTATGCTCCAAATGTAGCATTTCACTAG
>NW_019734986.1:124239-133709 GCF_002891405.2 Cryptotermes secundus | reverse complement strand
TAACACAAGGTCATCTGCATATTTCACAGTTTGAATAATTTGCCCTCCTAATTTGAAGTCTCCGAGTCCATCCAGAGCTTCCTTGGTAAGGCATTTGCTGTACAAGTTGAACAGAATTGGTGATAAACAGCATCCTTGTCGGAACTCCTCTTCCAATCTGCACATCTGTCCAGTCATACTCTAACTTTCTGATCCATGTACAATTTGCTAATCAATCTTCTTTCATGCCAATCGATACCTGTTTCTTTTAGGATCTGCATTAATTTGGTCCAGTTTACCCGGTCAAATGCCTTCTGCCAGTCTATGAAGCAAACACACAGTTCTTCATCTATCTCCAAAGTTCGTTCCGCTATAATTCTCATCATCCCAATTGCATCCCTGGTTCCTTTTCCTCTTCTAAATCCAAACTGATCTTCTCCAAGTACATCCTCTATTTTCCTTTCAATTCTTCTTTTAAGTATCTTTGCTATTATCTTTTCTGTATGTGCAATAAAGCTTATTGTGCAATGTTCGCTGCATTTTGTAGCTTTTGTCTTTTTCTTAAAGGCAATCATTTTAACTTCTGTAAAGTCCTTGGGCCACTATCCAATTTCATATATGGTGTTCATTAGTTTTGTCAGTGTTTTCAAACCACGTTCTCCCAGTAACTTGAGCACATCTCCAGGTACATCATCATCTCCTGTAGCCTTTCCCTTCCTCATTTCCTTGATAGCTTTTACCACCTCACTTTGCAAAATATATGGTCCTTTCTTGTCTGTATGTACTTCTTCAGGTTCCACTTCCAGGGTTTCTGGTCGATTAGGTCGATCATATAGTTCTGAAATATAATTTTCCCAAATTTTCAGCACTTGCCTCTGATCTACTATTCTATTCCCCTGGGAGTCTTCGATGCCAACATTTTGAATCCCATGATTCTCTTTCCATCCTAGTTCTTTTGTCTTCATGTACATCAAATCATAACGGCCTGTTCTTTGAAATTCCATAATCTCATTACATATCTTCTCAAGATATTCCTTTTTGGCCCTGTCCGTGGCTCTTTTCAATTCATTCCTCAGTCTCCTGTATTTCCTCCTGCCTTCTTCATTGTTGACATTCTTCCATTTCCTTCGCTCCTCCATTTTACTCATCATCTCCTGTGTAACCCATGGTTTCCTTGCTATCTTCTCAAATTCAATTACCAAATCACTGATAGTATCTAACATGCATTCTTTTATATCGTTCCACTGCGCTTCAGCATTTCCGCTTTCACCTTCAATTGCACCGAGTTTCTCTTCTAGAGTCTCTTGCACGCTTTGTCTTTGAGCATATAACTTCTCCAAATCCCATCTGGGTCTGCGCTTTCGAAATCCTATAATTTTCTTCAACCTGGTTCGGAACTTGGCAACCAGCAAGTTGTGGTCAGAGTCAATGTCTGCCCCAGGAAGCGTCTTCACATCCTTCACACTGTTTCTGAATCGATGTTTCACAAGGATGTAGTCCAGCTGATGCCTCTTCCAATCCCCAGGTGCCTTCCATGTGTAAATTCTTCTCTTTGGCTTCTTGAACCAAGTGTTGGTAACAATCAATCCATTTCGTTCACAAAAGTCAATAAGCATTTGACCTCTGTGATTCCGTCTTCCTAGTCCATGTGATCCAACAATATTCTGATATGGTTCATCTCCAACAATGCTGTTCCAGTCTCCCAATATGATGCTGTTTGTGTCTCCTCTTCCATCTTCCTGAAGAATTTCTTCAATTGTGTCATACACTTTTTCCACTTCATCATCTTCATACTCTGATGTTGGCATGTACACTTGTATAATCAGTATATCTACCGGTTCCGCCTTTAACTTCAGAGCAATAATTCTGTCATTACAAGCAATCTTCTTAACAACACTCCTCACTACACTTTTATGCACCACTATTGCCACACCTCTTTCAGCCCGTTCACCTCCGGAATAATACACTGTATAATCACCGCTTCTTATTTCACCTTGTCCTTTCCACCGCACTTCGCTGACACCTAGCACAGACACTTCATTCTTCTGCATTTCCGTTTTCAAATTCTCCAATTTTCCTGCTTGATTCAAGGTCCTGACATTCCATGTTCCAATCTTGTATCCATGCTGTTTCTTCTGATCTTCGCACTTTTTCTTGTTGTAACGCCTGCATGACATTTCCTCTAGAAACACTCCCCCCCGGAGATCCGATTGGGGGAGTAGTTTACCTCTGGATTGGTTTGTCTCCAGAGGAAACATCTCGCATACATGGTATCTCTGTTTTTGGAAAGAGACTATCCAGGAAAAGTGATAATGTGGTAGTTTGATGTAATCATTAGTAAGATAATTGTCTGCCCCTGATAACTATGAGTCTGTCAGTGAACAAAAGCATGTGCTTTTTCGAGAACACATTGGGGTATACAGAGTGTGGGAAAGGGCAAAATTTTAGATTGGTGAGACTGTGCAAGTTAAGCCAGGTGTTGTTGAATGATGGCATGCAAATCCCAGAGACCAGTTGAATATGTATAGACTGTATAACAAAGTAGAGCAGTCTGAACTTAAGGGGATGTTGCCTGCAGCATCTCCAATATACAAGCACTGGGATTCAGGGATATGGAAGGATGGAAGTACTATGGAGCCCTTTGTTTTCAGGGTGAAATTGGAGATCTATCCATAGCTGTTTTCATGGTGTGGAAGTCAAGTTGCCTCCTTTTGTTGATTGTGACATTGTTCACGCAGTAGCAAATCTGTTGTGATGGAGCATGATTGACAATGAATGTTGCATGCACTGAACTGCTGCAACGTGATTTACAAAATAACGCCATAATTTCTTTAGAATTTTAGGTTATTTCAATGATGTTTATGAAGACCGAACTTTTTATGACATTTCAGAGTTACTGTATTGTAATGAATACTGAGACACACCATATGTAGCAAGAGCTACAGCTGTAGACTAATCGCTGAATAATCTTTGCCTGATGGACATAGTCACATGCATTTGTGCATTGGCATTGCTACAATATTAGATAAGTTGAAGGTATTAGAATGAATGAATACAGACAGTTTACTGATTGCAGGTTGGCGATCTAGAAGAATTGAAAGCAATTACTCTAGCTTTTTGTAAAGACAGGAAGTCTCCGCTGCTGATAGGGTCAGTCAAGTCAAACATTGGGCACACTGAAGGGGCATCAGGTCTTTGTGCTATCATCAAAGTCATCATTAGTATGGAGACTGGCTTCATACCCCCAAATCTTCACTACAACAACCCCAGAGAGGGAGTTGAATCACTTATGAATGGACAGCTGAAGGTGAATATTGATATCACTGCAGAGTTTAAAAGTTTGTTATATATCTGATACTATCACTGCATTCATTTAACCGTTTCAGTGCTGTGGATGCAATGGTAGGGGCACACATAGACATGTGCTTTGCTTCATATATAATGACATGTGTAACATTGACTCTGAGTTTGAGGAATTCCTCAAAGCACTTACAACACTTGCTGCTTGATTCTGTACTTTGTGGCTAACATATCTATAAACTAATAATTGTGCAATTTACTGGTCTTTTTCTTTACATAGTTCCGTCATGTATAAATTTTACTATGTTGATATTTCCATATATGATTTTACATGCCACTGACGTGCTTGTAAAATTTGAAATATATTTTGTTGCTTGTTAAAATTATTGTTATAATATTATTACTGCCAGGAAGAGATTCTTAATTCTATATTATTTAGGCTCATGAGTGTTTGGGTAAAGCTACAGCCTTGTTTAGGCAGTTCAATTTGTGATCCTCAGAGGAATGTAATTATAGAAGCTTAGACATTGTAAATGCAGAGAACACCTGGCTGCACCATGCTTTTTCCTCCCTGTTATCATGTAGCCCATGTCTGCTTGCAAGATTTCTCACTTCTGTCATTCTGAGTAGATTCAATAAGCTCCTTAGGGCTTCAGTGTGGGTAGTACATTCCCTTAGCTTGCTGGGAAGTTAGGAGCTGAGAAGGTCCATTTTCCCACAACCAAATACAAGTGTTTCTTGTCTTAGGTGGTGACTGAGAAGGTTCCATGGACCGGCAACCTTGTGGGTGTCAGCTCCCTTGGACTTGGAGGAGCAAATGCCCACATCATACTACAGAGGAATCAAAAACAAAAAGTGAATGATGGGGCTCCTGCAGGCTCTGTTCCATTCATTATTGTTGCATCTGGACGTACAGAGGAGGCAGTTGATGTCATCCTGAAGAATGTAAGTATGTCTCTTCTCACAGTATCATGTTTTGTATAGCAAAATTCTGAAGCTTGCTAACTAGAATATCTAACTACATGGAGCAGAGTTCTTCTTTAGAAACTAATGAGATAGACAGTCAGCTGTTGTCATCATCGTCATTGCTTGCAATAATGAAAGGCAGAACAGCTACAACACAATAATAACACCACCATGGGGAACTGTGTATATGCAAAATATCAAATTAGAATATCCATCTCCACATACAGGGTGATTCACGAAGTTTTAAGGAGGGCATTCCTGAGGTAATTTGGAACAAAAAATTTGAATATACTAATGGTATCCAACTCATAATTAAAGAGATACAGTAATTTGAAAACTGGCGAAAAATCTTTTTTTCTTCGAATTTCAGTCAAAACAAAGTATAAATACAATACAAACACTTTTTAAATCGTTAATGTTTTAGGAAAGAAGCATTCTAAAACCATTTTTTTTTAATTTCTTAATTTTGCATTGTGCAACATTTTTCATCGATTTTATGTTACAAAATTACATTATTTTCAGCATCCCATTCTGTAAACATACCAATGGTTGCATATAACACCCTTCTATCAATCTGTTTACTTTAAACTAATGCTTTAGAAGACGACTGGATTTACATAAGATTTTTAAAATGTCTCCCTGCACGTCAACACAACGCGTTGCAAGCACATGAACCGCGCCGTAGCATTTTGCAGTTCCACACGTTTGTTCCTTATTGTCATCGCCACGTCCAGAATATGTTCAAGCAACGCTTCACGTGTTTGTACCTTTACCTGGTACACAATGTCCTTCATCCAACCCCAAATGCAATAATCAAACAGCGTTAGATCTGGCGACCTGGGAGGCCAGGCGTTACAGCCTCCGCGACAAATCCACCGCTGTGGAAAGTGCCGATCCAAGTGAGCTGCTACTGCGTGGGAGAAGTGAGGAGATGCCCCATCATACTGAAAATACATCTGGCGTCTTGTTGCCAGAGGATCATCTTCAAGTAACTGTGGTAATTCTTCTAAGAAGTGGAGGTAAATCTCACGAGTTAAACGGCCAGGATACCTCAAGGCAGAGGTTTTTAAACATCACCCCACAAACCTGCTTCAGCTGAAGAATGTTATTCGGCAGGAAGTAGCCCAAATTCCGGTGCACATGTTGGAACGTGCAGAAGGGAACTTCAGAAAACGGTTGCATCAGTGCATAGAGAACGGTGGCCACCACCTTCAAGATATTTTGTTTAAAACTACATGATTTAAAACTTTAAAGTATGTTCTTTCATTAGCTAAACATAAATTTTGTCTATCAGCAATAATTTTTCTTTTATTCGCCTTCAAAACAAGGAAGTTTCTGTACCCCACTCTGTATTAGAATATATACCATATATGTACATTTGATAAGCATTCCAGCATGGAAGAAATAATCGTATTAAAACATTCAGCTTCAAATTCTATCTTATGTTGCTTAATTTTCAACATAAAAACGAGGACGAACTTAAAAGAGTAATGATGAGTTCACAGTGTTAATAAAGATTGAAAATACATTTTAAAACAATTAGTAGATTTTCCGTGACATGATACATTTTAGGTTGTCTTTTGACTTTAGGTCATTTTCATGGATTTTTCAGTCATTTTTAAAATATTTTAGGTCATCAAAAGCTGGGCCCTAATCAGTACATTACATAATCTAGCATATTGACCCATTGCTAAATAATGACTCTGTAATCAATGCCTTTTGATAAGCAGCAGCCTAACACACATCGATGGACTAACTGTGAAACAGTGTTCTCTATGCGGTCTGTGCGACAGCTGCATAACACACCAATAGAAGAACTGTTGGAAGCGCTGTTTGCAATGCTATACATGCAGAGTTATTATAAGAATTTTAGTGTTTAATTGGTTGTCAGACCATTGCCATCCATTAAGGACATGAACATGGAAACTGAGGAAGCTACAGCATTCAAAGCCATTACCAGTGGCAACTGGCGAAGATACAGCAGGCTGAGATGGCTTAGTATATGCTGTAGTGAAATGTAGAATGCGTGAGTTAGTGACAGTGCTATAGTTACTTGTAGTTACTATTTGTAAGTGTTCAGTAAATCCAATTACCTGTCCATACCCTGTCTGTAGCCACTCATACACATGACTATATATTCTGAAAGTACTCATTTCTAATCCTTCAGCAATCATGCTATCCTCTGGTCTGTCACAGTGTAAATTTTGCTACAAGATGTTGATAAGAATGATAAGCCTCAATAATTATTAGAGCTCACTGTATCACTCTTTTTCATAAATAAGAAAAAAATATTTTCTGTCCATGGATGTGTAGATCTGACATGATTATATTTAGGATCCTGTTTGATCATTTTGTAATCAGTTGAAAATTTTGGTAGTCACACAATTTTTTGCCACTGTACATACCCACAGTTTGAGAGCCATCCAGTCAATGCAGAATTCGTGCACCTGATGCATGATCTCCAGTCAACAGAAATTGTTGGCCACAAGTACCGTGGGTACACACTTCTCACACAGGATGGCAGTAACCAGAGGAGTATTAAAGTGAGTATGCAATTAAATATGGTGAATTCGTTGAGCTGTGCCTAGTATCAGTATATTCTATGAAACAGCTTGTTGCCTTACTACGCATCCTGTTTTGGTACCAGTTCCTTTCCTACTGGTCAACTTGTAGCTCATACCTCCACTCCCTTATGCACCAAGGCCCAGCCTACTGTTCAACATGCTGTTCATATGTTATGTATGTGCGGGACTAAGCAGCTGAATCACTTTGAGCTCCAGCACGTGCCATATAACGTGAGGTGGTTAAGACAGTGGTTTCAGAATGGAAGACCAGGAGGTAAATGTCTGAATTCCATACGTATATTTAGCGTGTCTTCTCTTAAATTTAATTTGGCTACACTCACCTCTGCTGGTTCCACCACAGTTTGGCTGTTTTATCTTGTATCCCTACCCCACCGGTTTTCCTGATGCAGTGATTGTATAGTATATTCTTTTGACATTTATTTGCTGTCTTCAGGCCTTGGCCTTGGCATTCTATGTCTGTGTATTAAACCACACAAAGAGCAATGAAATATTGTAAAATATATTTTTGTCTCTTGTGTGTGTATCATCTGATTGTATTCTTTTCACTTATTTATTACACACCATGCCTTTCGTCTCATTCACAATAAGTAATTCAGAAGGAACACAGGAAGCTGCATCTAGAATTATTTTTAATATTAATCTACTTCTCAAAATGGGGCACATGGTAGCATAGTTGGTTGATGCACTATGCTACAAGCCAGAAGGTCATGGGATTGAATCCCAATGAGGTGGATTTTTTCAATTTACCTAATTCTTCCAGCCGCACTATGTCCCTGGGGTCGACTCAGCCACTAACAGAAATGAGTACCAGGAATATTCTTGGGCATATAGGGCATCCGGTGCATAAGGCTGACAACCTTACCATCATCTATGAGCCGATTGTCTAGAAAATGTGGGAACCTCAACATCTCACAGCCGTATGGGCCTCCATGGCCTGTTACAGGGATACGTTTACTTACTTACTTACTTTTACTTCTCAAAATTCTTGGAAGCAAGGCTTATACCAGTAATGATATATTAGGTACCTGATTTTTAATTAGTTAAGCATACAACAGTGTTGGATAGAATTAAAATTGGAATATTAAAGAACAATTTGGAACTTTAAGTTGGTTAATATAGTTCTTTTGTCTTTATGCTATGTGACTGTGGTCAGTTTTGCCGATGTTTCATAGGTACACGCTTGTGACTTCGACCCTAAAATGGAGGAAACTTGTACCTATGAAATACAGGTAACACTGCTGACATCCTCGCAATGTAAAAACCCAATAGCTAAATCAGCATCAGCAGTGAAACTTAGTAACTTTTTGGTACAGATAGAAAAGAAATCACTACAATTGTTTTTTCATGTAAAAGTAATTGGTAGAACAATGATTCACAAAAGGGCATTAGAATTAATGCTTAGACCAAGGTACCTGTGGAATGACCCTGAACAAGATGGTTGAGCCATTTATTAGATGACATCATGGAAGGAAGAGCTGGCAGAAAATTGAAAGGAACACATTGTAGAGTGACTGAATAGATTGGAGACATTTTGCATTTTATTCATCAACCCACATTAAACTGAAAAAAGAAATACATAAATGCTAGAACAATGGCAAGAATAAGGCAGAGGATAACAAGAAACCAAAACTCATACTCTTGGAAGTGGCCATTACAGGAGCCACAGTACTTTCAATCTTCTCCTTACTCTGATGCTTAGGGCCACATGCTCCAACACTCCAATGTATGTGCCAATTTTTGCACACTTACTCTTGTACCCTGAAGATGGAGACAGCATGTTCCCCTGAAATGTCAGAAAAATACTACTGATTCTGGACTACATTTCAGTGCATTCCAGTACTGTTGCTATGCAACAATCATGAGAAAGAACATACGTTGCTTCGTAGCGGCCAGTAAACACATCAACAATATCTGGGCTATTGCTAGGCAACTGCCCATATCAGCAATAGAAAAACCGTTTGAAGCAGTGTTTTCTCTTTGTTCCACCCTGAGTCTATATAATGAGGACCCCAGGCCAGCTGAGTGAGTTCAGTTGCGGAATATTCGCCTGTCAGTGACGATGTGAGCATGGGAAGCTGAAGAAACCATTGTGAGGGAACAGCTGTTTGAAATATTACAGGCTAGAGAAGACTTAATGTGTAGGGTCTTGTAGAGTGTGTAGATCAGGAATAGTGCTATAATTACTTGTAGTTCTCTGTTGTGTGTACTAATTATCAATAAATCCAATCTCCCAATCCATACCCCATCTATAGTCACACACATAAATACAAGACAGTATTCTTCATAGTCACAGATATGAGACCTGAACTCTCACATTATATTCCATTCGTTTACATACACAGTGTAAGTCATTTGTACCTTCATTAGTGATAATTCTTATTATCATGAAGAACTTAACAAATAACCGAATCAGATCATTCATGACCCAGTAATTACACAGGCCTACAAAAAAAATTTTTTTTTTGGTGTCTAGGATTTTAGAACTAATTTTAGTTATATTTAAGGCGCTGAATCTAAATATAAAATCAGTTTTTCTCTACCAGCTCTACTTTTTTAGATCAGCGTTTTTGTAACGTGCAGTTCTACACAAAATGTGCAGTTCTAATTGTATTTTGTGCAGTTCTAAATCTCATATGCAAG
>NW_019734986.1:103653-122500 GCF_002891405.2 Cryptotermes secundus | reverse complement strand
AGCTGGTAGAGAAAAACTGATTTTATATTTAGATTCAGCGCCTTAAATATAACTAAAATTAGTTCTAAAATCCTAGACACCAAAAAAAAAATTTTTTTTGTAGGCCTATAACTATAATTATAGTTCACTCAATAACTTTTGTTATTATAATGCAGATTAATAATTAAATTTGGGAAAGGAAATGTTTTGCCACAATCAGCAATTACATAACGAAATATCAGGACATGTTTGAGCATCTCAAAACTATTACTAAAATACAACCCAGTTCAGGACTGCCAGAAATGATGCTCTTGGTGTCTCTCTGGGACAATGTAATCCATTTCAAGATCATCATATAAATACAGGGTGGGGCGCAGAAACTTCCTTTTTGTGAAGACGCATTATGAAGGGAAGGTAGGTCGCAGAAAAGTGTGGATAGGCTCAGTGAATGCAGTAGTCGCAGAAGTTTCTGTCTAATACTACTCAGTAGGAAACATGAGGTGGACAAGTGAGCAGCGTGCATTTGCTTTCAAAGCCTATTTTTCAAAGAACCATTCCTACATGGCAGTGCAGAGTGCGTTCCATACTCACTTCGGAATTAAGCCCAGAGGTTCGGTTCCTGACCAGAAATCGATTGTTTTATGGGTAGAGAACTTTAGGGCAACCGGGAGTGTGGTGAAAAAATCATCAGGACGACAACGGACCATAAGGATGACAGAAAATGTGGAGGCAGTTCGACAGTCGATTTTGAGATCTTTTTTGAACCAGCTCTTGAAGAAATGCATCTAGGAAATGTCTGGTTCCAACAGGATGGTGCCACGGCCCACACAACCTGAGCTTCGATGACAGTTTTGAGGGCAAAGTTCCCTGGACGGCTCGTCTCGCTTCGAGGTGACATCCCGTGGGCAGCGCACTCACTTGATCTAATGCCCTGTGATTTTTTTATGGGGATACCTCAAGGCAAAAGTTTTTAAACATTGCCACACAAACCTGCTTCAGCTGAAGAATGTTATTCAGCAGGAAGTAGCACAAATTCCGGTGCACATGTTGGAACATGCAGACGGTAACTTCAGAAAACGGTTGCATCAGTTCATAGAGAACGGTGGCCACCACCTTCAAGATATTTTGTTTAAAACTACATGATCTTAAACTTTAAAGTATGTTCTTTCATTAGCTAAACATAAATTTGGTCTATCAGCAATAATTTTTCTTTTATTCACCTTCAAAAAGAGGAAGTTTCTGCGCCCCACCCTGTACAAAGAGGATCAAATGATGAACCTACCTATCAATCACAGTCTGTAAATTATCTGGCTGTGAGCGGGATGTTCAGGGTTGTATTACTGATAAGGCAGAGACTTGCCTTCCATTATGTTCTGACATGCTGTATGACCCTCACAGTGTCATGGTAGCATAATGATTTATGAGTTCATCTCCTTTGTGTGTTACCATGTGTTATGGTGAGTTGATTTGCTAATATATATTTCTTTCATGCAAATCTTATCATATGAACTGTGTACTACTGTAACCAGAATGGAGACATATTTAATATCCAGTAGCAGTTTGGGAACATAATATCATACACTGGTTCATTTCAGTTTTACCCTGGAGGCAAGCGACCTGTCTGGTTTGTGTTCACTGGTATAGGCTCGCAATGGCCAGGTATGGGGAGATCTCTCCTCACACTGCCAGTTTTCGCAGCTGCCATTGGAAAATGTCAGGAAGCTCTTAAACCTCATGAAGTAGATGTGATTGATATCATCACATCTGATGATTCCAGAATCTTCAGTAACATCCTAAATTGCTTTGTGGGCATTGCAGCTTGCCAGGTGTGTATTTGTAAGTGAGTAATTTATTCTGCTTCTTAGGTTGCCGAGAGAATATGGCCAAAATTGTGAAATCTTCCTTTAGAACCCTCTTTGAATTTAGGGATGGGTTTGCCCAGAAACATGTTACATTGTATGTAAAGCAGAAAGAAGAAGAATGTAGGCTTTTGGTGGTATGTGTTTCTGATGTAGATTGGGCTGGTGGACATCATGAGAGCAGTGGGAATTGAGCCAGATGGCTTTGTGGGCTTCTCACTGGGAGAGCTGGGCTGCAGTTACATGGACCGCTGCTTCACGGCTGAGCAGGTGATGTTGGGAGCGTACTACTGTGGCCGTGCAGTTCTAGAAACAGAGCTCATCAGGGGCTCAATGGCTGTAGTTCGTAAGTCTTCTACATTCAGTCACATTGCTCAGAAATGCATGTCTGTTGCTTGTCCATCAAGATAAAAGAATGGGATTATATTGACCATGCTTGAGTGGTAGTGCTATAGATTTATGTTAATATTTTTTTTTAATTCGCTTAGTGGGGGATATAGTCCAGCTGGGTCCACTCGGCATGGCAGCCACTGATTGGCCTATTGTACCTGCCCCAGGTGATTATGATGATGGAGAATTTGGTGGAATGAAGATTGGCAGGGGAAACCAAAATACTTGGAGAAAACTCGCCCCAGCGCCACTTTGTCCACAACAAATCCTACTTGACCAGACCCAGGATCAAACCCAGGCCGACGCGGTGGGAAGCCAGCGACTAACCGCTTGAGCTATGGCACGGCCATAGACTTGTGTTAGCAAGTTGGCCAGGACACTGACTATCCTGACTGAGTTTTCTTGTAGTTTTCGTTAGTCCCTCCAGGCTACTAGCTAGCAGGATAATACTTCAAATTAGTCCATGACTGCTTCCTTTCTCATTCTTTGAATTTGTTGCAGGCCAGTTTTTCAACCATTGAACACTATTGTCTGAGCTACATACTGACATTAAATGCCACATAAATGAGGAAGTATACTATAAAATTGTTTGTATCAGGAGCTCTTGATTTTGAATTTGTGTACAGAGAATGAATAATGTAACTCATCTTTTTTTGTGTTCTTCCTTAATGTCATCAGGATCACATTAAAAAGGCACCTTAGAGTAGCCTGCATCCATTTCACTTCCCCTCACATCCTTAATCATCCATCATTTGATGCAGATTGGTTTAGAACACATTGTTTAATAAAACAATTAATGAATTAATTAACTGTTTATTGATATTAGGCATTTAGAGTTCTCAGTCCACATTAGTATCATTTTCTTGTGGTTTGAGGAGTGGTATGTATGCATGAAAGAGTTGCCACATATGTTGTGTCCTTCCAGTCTAAGCTATTGCCATGGAGCTTGCCTGCTTGGTTCTTATCAAGGTCTGGTCCTACAGGTCTTGGTGCTCAGGAAGCCAGGGAGCTGTGTCCACCTGACATTAAGGTGGCTTGCCACAATGGGCCTAAATTCTGCATACTCTCAGGTCCAGCTGAGTCTATGAAGAATTTTCTGAAAGTTCTGCAAAAAGATGGCGTATTTGCTGAGATGATAAACTGTGGCAACATTGCTCACCACAGCAAGCACGTATCATCAGTTGGGCCTCTCCTTCTCACGTATTTGAAGGAGGTAAAGTACCTTCTGTGTTCATGAGTCTAATGATTTTCACAATAGGCACATCCAGGGTTAAGTTTGTTAAATGTGTGAACTGGTTTAGAATTGGATATTTGTAGCAATCTATGGCAAGAGTTGGTTAATTTCTTCCAGTTGGTTGTTAGATATAGCTGGGTTAGTACAGATTTTCCTGGTTGATCTGTGTGAATATTGTTATGAACTTTCAGATTTTATAAGAATTGTGTTTCCTGGCCAGCTGTTTAACTTTTCAACATTTTGAGGAATGCCATAAGCCATTGTTTAATCAATTAAGGTACACAAGGCACTCAGTGTCTGTAATGTATATATGGGGCCAGACATTTAGACAGTCATTGCTAGGACATAGCAGTTTTTTTTGTTCCACCTCTTGTGAACATCCTAGGCCAGAGCCACACGAGAAAATTATGGATATTAACTACAGTAACCTGGCTATCTGTTTAGCCTCCCTTGTGTTTTTTAGATGACCTCAGATATCTCCATGTACAAAGTATTACTAGTGTTACTAGTTAAAATTTATAAGGATTAGGGATTAGGAAGTCTGGTCATAATTAATTGGTTGAACAACAGTCAGGTCTCGCTTTTGCACAACAGGTCATTGGCCAGTAGGAATTTGCTGACTTGAGGGTATTGAGTGAAAAACATTTTCATGAGTTGTGAGAATGTGGAATATTTTTCGGGCTTAGATGGGAGAAACAGTCTGACTATATCAGTCACTCAGAACGGTCAATTGGAGAAGTCATGTGGTAGAGCCCATAGATCCTGTAGGATTTGTCGATGCTCCAATAGACAACCACTCCGAAAAAGCTTAGACAGAGTAGACAGAGTTTTACAGCCGTTCGGTTGGTCTGACTGGCCAGTGATGTGCTGCATGCGCCGGTAGAAATAGCTGTTGGCTACAGCATGTTGGCTGATGTTGCGGCAGCTGAGTTAGTTGTCTGGTCTCAGTGTGGAAGTTGCCGGAAGTTGCGTGGTTGCAGAGCGTGGTTGCCAGAAGATGTCTGGTTGTGGAGAGCAGTCACTGGAGTGGCAGCAGCTGCGCCAGTTGCCTGGTGTGTTGGGCATGACTACCGGAGAGCCGAGGCAGCCATCCCTGATGCAGTGAAGAGCCGATGACTCCGAAGACCGATTGCTCTGGATTAAGTGTGATGACTGATTGGCTGATATGGTTACTGATGATTGCTGAGTTGGAGTTGCACCTTTTATACCAAACTTGGTGGGTGGAGCTTAGACTTGTAGTTGCTATTGTGAGCACCTATTGGCTAATGCACGTGATGGTTACGAGTGAGCTGGACAGCGAGTGCTGTATAAATATGAGTGGTGGCAGCAATGTGATTGGTTAGCGCGCATGATGGTGAAAAGTGAGCTGGACAGCGAGTGCTGTATAAATATGAGAGCTGACAGCAATGTGCAGCAATGTGCTATTGACTTAGGAGTGAGTGTTTTCCGTTGATCAGCGAAACAGCGTGAGAGTGTGTGGGATGTTCCCACAAGCCTATGTGAAGGAGTTTCAAGATGGCATCCCAGCCATCTTTATTCTGTGATTCGTCTGCTTGCAAGAGTAACTATCCTGTATATGGTCAACTGATTGATTGGTAGTGTATGAAATTTGGTTTACTGGTTTCTAGAGTATATAAGGTCTGGTTAACATATTAATTGTTAAGACATAAAATTTGTTTTATTGATTGAATGTTAAAGCACAAACAATTTTGTTACGTGATCTTTAAAGTAATAGGATCACTGATTGTTGAGTGTAGAAATTTGGTTTATGCCATGTAGGTTTAGTAGACTATGGCCAGTAAAGTTTAAGAGGTTATTGCAGGGTGTGTAGTCACAGATTGTGTGTGTTAATAGGAAGTATGTATGTAATTGTTGATTGAATTGTATTTCTTAGTGTTTTTAATATGTTGAGTGTTTGTTGGGTTATTTATAATTGTTATTTAACTGGACAGAATAGGAGATATGCACAGGTGTCCAGTAGGGTTGGAGTAGAGGTATTTACACCTTGGGATACAACAAAATTTTGTTGCAGCATGTTGGGACACAAGAAATTGGTGGCAAGTGTTTGGAGTCCCAAAATTTGGTGATAGCGTTTTTTGGGTTGACAGCAGCAAGTAATAATAAGAATTTGCGTGTCATAATTGTGTGACACAGTAAACTGGTGACAGTGTTGGGATTATAAGAATTTTGGGTGCCCCCCTTTGCATCATAATAAATTGATCACAGCAGTGGGGATACAACAAACCTAGTTTCAGTGGTGGGTTATAATAAGATTTTGGGGATTCCCATTGTGGATGTCTCTTTGTGCCACAACAACATATTTACTCTATGGCACAAAGTATTATTTCTCAATTTGATGTAGAAAATCTAAGACTCACACGTGCCTAATAGTTGAAATAGTGTATTCTGATAGTTGTGCTTGTGCCCCTGCAGCTGATCCCATGTGCAAATCGCCGGTCTCCTCACTGGGTGAGCTCTTCAGTGCCGCAGAGTGAATGGAACACTGCAGCAGCAACACAGTCATCAGCAGAGTACATCACCAACAACCTGGTTAATCCTGTGCTTTTTGAGGAGGCATCACGACACATCCCACATAATGCCATCACTATTGAGATTGCTCCACATGGGCTTCTGCATCCCTTCCTGGAACATTCCCTCAACAAGGGCATAACCAACATTGCCCTTACCCAACGAGGTTACCCAGACAGCATTGAGTGGCTCCTCACTTCTCTGGGCAAGTGTGTATCTTCTTAGAATATACCATGAAATCATAGGTAGTCATGTTAGGTGTAGAGTAGGAACACTGTTTATCTTATTTTGAGGTTTCAACAAGTTTGACAGGGAAAGGAATTCAGAAAGCTGGGCAGCATTACAAGATGATCTCATGGTCTTGGGATATGATATTGCACTGTCATTCAGAGGGCTCTGGTTTTGGTCCCTGGTCAGATCTGTATGCTAGAATTTCTACTCATATATATTGAAAGATTCATCCCTGTAAAAGATGAAACTTGGGATGTTAAAGGATATTATTCCACTCCATTGGTTAAGACCCCACATTAAGCTTGTGGGATGTTGATGTTAGTTGAGACAATCACGTAACTATAACAATAAATGTTTACTACACTTAAAACTGGTATCACAGAATCTGAAGAATACTGGTGAAGACTCCTTTCGTGGCGGTTAGCCCGGCCTAATGATGACTGCTGAGTGGAGGTCCTACAAGGGCCATTTTGTCTAGCTGAGTCTTCCTTGTAGCAAGTTAGCATGCGCGGCTTGTTTCCTTGTGGCAGCCTACTGGCGCTGTTATGGTGCGTGTGCTGGCAGAGTCTGTGCAGCCCTGTTTACTGGAGAGTGGAGCTGTGTTCTCCTGCTTGCAGTGAAGCGTCGACTGATGAAAACTGATGGTAGCCAGTTGGAGGCCCTCATTTTTATACCATTGCTGCTGGGCGGCGCATGGACCAGTTGGAGATGGAGTTGCGATTATGGGCGCTGATTGGATAGCATTTGTGTTGGTGTCCAGAGAGCCGGGCTGCAAGCAATGTATAAATATTGCTGCAATTGTGAGCCCTGATTGGATAGTGTTTGTGTTGGTGTCCAGAGAGCCAGGCTGCAAGCGATGTATAAATATCACCCGTTTTCGATGCACTGCGGAAGTTGTCTGTTATGCACTGTGGGAGGTTCCCACAAGCTGTTGGTCCTCTCTGGCAACCATAATCCTTTAAATTGTAATACCATTAGGACAAAGGTCCTGTGAGTTCCACCACTTCAGAAAAGGATTATGTGCTCTTGCATTGGTGGGTAGAGGATAGAAATATTGAACAGAATTGATGCCCTGGAACCAAAGCAGCCAGATCATATGCACATTTCTATATTTATATATTCCTGAAGTTTCTTCTAGGTATGTAATGTTCATTGACTTGAAAATATTTTAGAAAATATTTGTAACATAAATGATTCCTCTCATGTGAAGCAACAAGTTTTGTCAGAAACATTCCTTTGTCTGTTTGGTATTCATCATGATCATGAAGTAGATCCTCAGGTCATTGTGGTGAGACTAAGTCCAATTGTCCCCTCAGCTAGTGACAGAATATCAGCTGTGGAAGTTGGTTCATTGTTTACTGACAAAATTTCAAACTTATTTAGGCCTGCAAGCAAAATGTAATCCAGCTTGTCCAATTTTGAACAGAATTGAATTTTATCAACAAATTTGTATTTTACACTCATTAATTTTGCCCTGCTTATTTTAGTGACATTTATTTATTTCTTTCACTTATTGGAACATGTATTTTAATGGCTTGTTTGCATGCCTTGAGTATACCTCGAAAACAAAATGAAAACTCCGTGGCCTGTAGTCTGCAAGCGAACTATACCGACCGAGCGACCACCGCTTATCAGCGAAGTTAGTGCCAACTTTTGTGGATAAGAGGGTGCCACGTGGTCTGCGCAGTGGATCCCCACAACCGTTAATATCGATTTTCTAAACCAGAGCCTCTATTTCCTTGAACTAATCCCTCAGTTATCCTCACAAGGCTGAGTGGACCCCATTCCAGACCCACTACTTCTCAGAAAATCTGGTAGCGCCGGCAATCGAACCCGGGACCTCTGGATCTGTAGTCAGGAACTCTGACCACTAGACCACAGAGGCAGTCATATGTTGAGAACACATACACTAAACTCCAGCATTTTAAAGTAAAACAAGATCTCACAATCAAAATTCAGATATACCAGCAAAGTATTTCCACACACAAAAAAAAATGTAATTTAGGGTTCTTGTGAGGAAAAATTCAGTACACTGAAAACGAATATATTTGTGGTTGATATGACAGACATCCATCATAGTCACTGACATGCCAAGAGTTACCACTGAAAGGGTTAATGAGGCTTGCATATTGCAGTCTGTTTTATTGCACAGAACAGTACTAGTAGTGGTATTCTAACTGTTGCAGATTGTACGAGCTGGGTTTGCAGCCACAGCTGGCAAACTTGTATCCCCCAGTTCAGTATCCTGTAAGCAGGGGGACTCCAATGATTTCACCACTGGTCCGCTGGGAGCACTCAGAGGACTGGTACGTCATGCACTGCACGACAGAGGTAACTCCATGTTTTGATTGTCTATGAACTCGCATGTTTTCTGCGATAGCCACATACAGCTAAATACAGAATGATTTTGCATGACTTGTTGTTAACACTTTGCACTACATGAGCTGATTGGAATGGCTCAGTGTACTTGCATAAAACTGCCACAGCCAAAAAGTTCTGTTCATTGTTAATCATGTAGTACAACATTGCTGTCGATAGGTGGCATCAAGTGTGATGTACTGATGTCTAGAGGAGAGAATTGGCTTTCAACTAGTTGTACCTGTGGTCATTTGGAGGTAATCTGAGGAAGTTTCATAATTCTTCCTTGTGACTGAATTTATCTCAAGCAGCCTTTTGTTAACAGCAGATCACTCCATGCCAGAGCTTCCTGTCAAAGGGCTAAACAACACCATTCACTGAACATATTGTGGTGTGCCACCTAAAAGCTGGAACATTTGAGTGAGGTCAAAGTTTATTTTGTAGGCAACAAGCGTTAACAAAGCACCTTCCCGTGACAATGGCTTACCGTGGGACTAGTATACATGCACTTCCAAGGAAACACTCGGCTAATCACATAAGTTGTGGCAGAACTGTAGGTGTTTTCATGGTAATGCACACATAAGCAGGAGATTACCACATAAATTAAATACTATACTGTTCGGGACGAAGAGCCTTAAGGGGGGAGCAATGTGGCATGCTGCCTAATAGCCAGAATGTCTGAGTCAAAGCGAACGCCCACTGTTAGGCGACGGCTAGGTATCGACAGTTCCTTAGCGTTGTCGGGGTGACAGTGAAATAGGATGAAGCAACAACGCATACATAAGAGACGTTACCGCACAAGTGAAAAACCGGAACAGGTGAAGTTCACGCGGCAACTAATATGTTGGAGGCTGTTTCATTGAAAAATGTGAAATAGGAACCCTTTGGGGTGGTGTCTGCTATTTGGTATGCCAAGAATCTACCTCAGGGAGATTACACCAGATATAATCAAATCAGATCAGACCAGAGCGGAGATAACCTGGAGAGAGAAAAGATCAGTACAGTAGCAAAAGGAGAACTGCAGAAACCTTCGTGTGGTATTATTACAGTGAACATTAGAGTGTGATCATTGTTCGCAGTTACGAAGTGTTATAATCATCATGTGTGATAATTGTCTGTAGTTCCACCTGGCGTAATTCTCCAATAATCCGCTTCCCAAAGTCTGGAATCCACAATTATTTGTCACGGAACCCCAGACACATGACAAAATTTGGTGTCAGGAAGTGTTTACGGCCTTAAACATGCCACAGTTGTTGTGAGAAGTGATTGAATTATATTAAAGACTGCCTACAAACATGGAACAGATATTGGAACTCTTGAAATCCATAAAGGATGAACTGAGAACCCAGAGAACCAAGATGGAAGAGGTGAAGACCAACAGGAATGCCTGGTGGGAAGAAATGAAAGCCGCAATGCAATCTATGCAATCTCAGATAGAGGATACCTGAAAAGAGACGATGGTCTGCCAAGAAAAGATGGAGACACATCCTGAATGAGAGGAGTCGACCTCAGTGGACATGAAACCAGATATGGCACATCAAGAAGTCCCTAGGGGAGATGCCGCAATGATGCCGGTAGGAAGACTGATGCAAAAGCGATGGGACCGAAATCTGTTTGCAGGATGCCTACAGATACTGAAGGAGACAAAACGGGAAAAGTGAGGATCCTGGAAGAGACTGGCCGTTGCCCACAGGGGACAACACACCAAAAGTGACATGGCAGGAGGGAAACATGTTCACAAAGTAGATGACTCAAGGACTTTGTGGATCGCAGAAGAAGAAAAAACCGTTGCAAAACAGAGAAGTAGACTAGCAGCTTGTTCAAGCGCAGTTCAGCCACAAACAAAAAAATGACAAGCTCTGTGGGTTTAGTCCACAAGCGAACTATACCAACCAAGCGACCGCTGCTTGTAGGCAAAGTTGGTGCCAACTTTAGTGGATAAAAGGTGTTGCGTGATCAGCACAACAAATCCCCACGGCCATTAATCTCGGTTTTCTACACCAGAGCCTCTACTTTTCCATTCAAGTAGCTCCTCAGTTATCTTCACAAGGCCGAGTGGACCCTATTCCAGACCCACTACTTCTCAGAAAATCTGATAGCGCTGGAAATCGAACCCGGGTCCTCTGGATCTGTAGCCAGGAACTCTGACCACTAGACCACAGAGGTGGTCCTCAGCCACAAACATTTGACGGAAGTACATCATGGAGCATGTTCCGGTGCCAGTTCGAGACCATAGTGGAGCACAACCAGAGGTCGCACCAAAAAATCGACGTACTTAATAATAGCCCTGAAGGGCTGGGTAGCAGACGTGCTACACGGCAATCCGACAAATACAAAAAAAAAGAAATGGACACTGGAATGGTCAGCCCCCTCCTAAATGGAAAAAGAGCTCTGACGTGGAGTACAAGCAGGAAATGTGGGAGTGCCGGCCACTCAGGATAGTTTTGCCCTCACCGTTGCAAAAGAAGAACTCTGCATGATGGTGATGCACCTGGATTGACTCATGAAACCTCATAAGGCAGCCGATTTGGATGAACACCTGTAAGGAGGGAGAGGTAGTAACAGTGGCAGAATGAACACCACAAGAAAAAGAAAATGAGCCACTTGAAGAATGGCAAGGCTGAATACAGACGCCCCAAATACAGCCCTCAAAAGAAAAGAAAGGTGATATACCTTTAGGGTGTTTGGTATGCGATGCCTGAAAGCCTGATCCCCCACCTGTTTATTGGAGCTTCACGTATCAGTTTCCTATGTAATGCTTACTGAACCGCTTCATTTCTCATGGCACCAATATGCTGGAGGCCGTTGCATCAGAAAATGCAAAATAGCAACACTTAGAGACAGTGTCTGCTATTCGGTACACTAAGAACCTACCTCAGGGAGATTACAACAGACGTAACGAGATCAGATCCAAGGAGATCAGAATTAAGACCGGATAGCTCAGATCAGACCAGAGTGGAGATAACCAGAAGGGGGACAAGACCAGAACAGAAGCGAAATGAGAACCAACAGAAGTGTGTCATAGTTACAGTGAACATGAGAGTGTGATCATTGCTCCTAGTTGTGAGGTGTTATGACTATCGTGTGTGATAATTATCTGTAGTTCTGCCTGGCATAATTCTCCAATAAACTGCTTCCCAAAATCCAGAATCCACAATTATTTATCACAGAACCCCAGACACATGACAATATCAATTCTCCCTTGTACACATTTCTAGTGTTTTATTTTTCCATTATATCAAAGTTATCAGACATAAACCTTGGAGTGTCATCTTGTCACCATGTTTTTATTTCTCACCTTATAAGATTATAATGTATAAGAGTACCTTTTATCTTCTCAAACATTCAGTGGAGTAACCTCAATAAAAATATTGCTCTGTCACCATGTTGTTCTCTATGTGTGATACAAAATTTACTTTGAAGTTAGTTGCAGTTTCTCATATATAGTTATAGTTAAATGCTACTAATATTTCTTACACCTTGGGAATCCATACAGTACCCATGATGTTATTACTCGTATGAAGCTTTACTAAATTACTGTGGAACAGCTTGGCAGAATTGGCCCTTAGTTAAGAGGTTAAACTGTTATTGGCCTAAATACTGTAAAGCAGAGATGCTCTGGGAAAACTGGACAGTTACCCCTCAACCAGTGTCACAAACTAGGGCTCTAGACAGAAGTATATCAAATTTGTATCTCTTGTTGTATAGAAATATCTAAATTTTAAACCTTGTCTCACATATCTGAGTTACATGTCAAAGACGTATACTTTCATGCCATAATTTTGCTTTTGTCACTGTCTTCAGATTATGTTTATCATCAATTTTGTCTGTTTTTTTTTTCAAAAATTCTTGAAACATTCAGGTACAATAGGGTTGTAAATTTCTCAAATAGATTCAATCTGATATGAAATGCTTAAAATGGTTTTAGAAAAAATAAATCCATGTTTATGGCAATTCAAACTTTTATTGGAGAAATTCAGAAAACACTAGATAATAAACAACTGGCCTTTGGTATATTTCTCGATCTATCAAAGGCTTTTGAAGTTATTAATCATAATTTGCTGCTTTCAAAGTTGGAACCATATGGACTGAGAGGAATATCTCATGCATGGATGAGATCATATCTTACAGATAGATCACAGTTTGTTGAAATTCACTATATGGATCAAAAGACTTCAAAAATGAAGACAGTTACCTCATCCCTTAAAGCAAGTAAATATGGTGTACCTCAAGGTTCTGTTTTGGGACCCCTTTTATTCCTATTATTTATAAATGATCTGCTCCAAGTTATACATAATGCAGAGGTAGTACTATTTGCTGATGATACAAATATATTGATTACTGGAATATTTATTTTATCATATTTTATCATTAAGTGAAGAAATTCAAAATGTAAAAACTCAATTAGAAAAATGATTTTATGAAAATCGTTTATTAATAAACATGGATAAGTCAAAGGTATTATTTTTTCGGGGAAGTAGATGTATTCAAATTACCAGACCCCTTTTTTATATAAATAATAAGGAGGTGGTTTGTTCAGTGGATGTAAAATTTTGGGGTATTTGCATTACTGAAGATTTAAGTTGGGAACCCACACCCAATATGTGGTCAAAAACTTAGCAAGTCTACCTGTTTGATAAAATCCCTATGGGACTCAGTGAGCCAAACTGTTTAAGAAATGTGTATCTTGCAAAAGTTGAGTCTGTGTTGAAATATGGTATTATTTTTGGGGGTGGGGTGCAAAAGAACTCTATTTAAACTGCAGAAAAAATGTATAAGAGTGATAAAATGTGTTAAAAATAGAGTTTCCTATAGAAATTTATTTCATGAATTAAAGATTTTAACTGTTACTTCCTTATATATTTTTGAGATCCTATGTTTTATAATAAAAAATAAGATTTATACCAACCAGTATTCTGATGTTCATGGCTATAACACTATTCATAAACACAATTTTTATGTACAATTTTGTAATACTGAGCATAGCAAGAGAGGGGTGATTAGTATGGGAACCAAAATATTTAATGGCCTTCCAACTGAATTAAAGAATGTAATAAATTTTAATATTTTTAAGAAGAAACTTAGGAATTATTTATTGTGTAATGTCTTCTAGTCTCTTCAAGAATTTTTTAATGATTGTTGACATGGACTGCTTGTTGATAAATCTGTCTGTATATTTTTATGCCTGTCTTGGAGTATTTATTATTATTAATTGTTGACGTAATCTGCTTGTTAATAAATCTGTCTATATGTTTAAAATATTTATTCTTATGTCTTTTTTTGGAGTATTTATTATTCTTAAATTTAGTTAAAAATGTATTTTGAAATGTATTGCTGTATTATAGTGATGAATCACTGTGTGAATGTTATGTTATTTTTTACTTATGTTATTTTTTATGTGAGGTTGTTGATATTTGACATGTCCAATTGTAATTCTCTACAGCTATGGATGAAATAAATAATAACAACAACAATAATAATAATAATAATAATTTACTGCTTTATGTACAAGCCTAATCTATAATTTTATTACAGTCCAAAGACAAATCTCGTGAGCGATCTGTGTCCATCAGCTTGCAGGATGAATCAACAGAATACTTGTCAGGACATATTGTTGATGGCAGAAATCTGTTTCCTGCCACAGGCTACCTTGTGAGTTTTATGAAACTTTATCATCCATAAAGTGTTACTCTTTCTCTCTAAATATAGTTTCTACTTCATAAAGGCAATATGCTTCCCTGTTACATCTGGTGTTATTAAATTTTCTTTTAGTTCAGCAGGATAAAGCTGCTTTTCCTTGTGTTTGTCTAAAATATTTATTTATAATTGAATCATCAATTTCTAAAGGGTGATTTTGCTTTGTGCCTTGCTCTGAGAGTTACAAAGTCTTGAAATAACTATGGTTTTCTCCAACCAGCCATTGTTGTCTCATAAGGTATGAAAATGAGACAAATATCTAACGGTGCTGCAAGAAGACCTCTGCTTATCTCATAAACACCTTCATAAAGTTCATACACCCTAAACTTTATTATATCATCGAGATATTTTAATCAAGGTATCTCAGTTAAATTATGAACTTAATGACTGTTGTTTTTCTAAAATATTTCTTTAGGCATGGAAGAACATCAGAGATTTATTTACAACTCAATTTTCCAATTCTAAGCAGTGATTTTGCCTTCTAAAGTGCCCCACGAGGGTTGCAGAAGTCTCAGCCTGTTCAAGGTTTTGCCCAAGCAGACCAAACACGTGGCCAGGCATAGAGATGTAGCTGTATATCAGACATACATCTGTTTTGTCAGTTTTATTTTATATACAGGACTGCATTTCAAAACAATCACATGTAAGATACTGTGGCATATAGATCTATTACTAAGTGGTGATTCTGCAAACAATGATCATTTCTGGGTAATGGCTCAGTAAACATGTTCCCATGGCAACAAATACAAGGTTATAACCAGTTATTCTTTTTAATTATATACTTCACCAAATTTATATATAAAATTAATTTTGTGATAACCGTTGTATTATTATAAGGTTTAATCAATTGTGACTTTGTAAAATTATGTATAATATTATGCATTATATTACTCTATGCACTATATGCTGAGTAGAAGGTGGCGTGACTTGAGGAGTTTTATAATTCCAGAGTTCCACCTGTTGCTCAGGGTTGTATGATGCAAGCTTCCTAAGCAGTTAGCTAGGGACTTCCCAGTGGTACAGCCAATCAGAATTGCTAGTTACCCAGTGTGACATCATACTAGCCATAGCTTGATGCCCTATGCAGTTCTTTGTTTCAGACAGATGTGTCCTGGCTCTCAAATAAGAAAGACGTGCGTCACGCATCTCGCACATAACGAAGGGCTATACCCAATAAAAGTTTCAGATACAATTCAACCATGTAACTCGTGCATTATAATAAAGTGTCAAGTGTTTGTGTGATTGTTGTCTGTGGTTTGTGGACTCTGTTGCTGGAGCCGAGGCCCACTTAATGACCCTGTGAAAGATCTCGTGTTCACCGATGTGAGCTGGTGCCCAATACTTCGAAGTCATTGCTAGTTGACTTATTGAGAGCAACTACATCCACCTTAAGCCAGTGACTGAAGCTGCGTCCACCTTAACTTGACAAATGATCCAAAGCAGTGACTTGTAAACATGTGTCTTGAGCCACAAGAGTAGGTTAATGAGAACCAAACTTTTACTCATATCTCTATGATAATAACGAGTGATGAAAGTTGGATTTACGGTTATGATCCAGAAACAAAGCAACATTTGTCACGATGGAAGAAGCCACAATCCCCAAGAGCAAAAAAGACACAGCAGGTCTGGAGTTCAACAAAGAGCATGATCATAGTTTTTCTTTTCGGCATGAAGGTGATTGATCACCGTGAATTTGTTCCACCTGACACTATGGTCAACTCTTATCTTTTACTGTGATATTTGGAGACGCTTGAGAGAAAATGTGCAACGAAAAAGACCAGAACTTTGGCTCAACCACAACTGTCTCCTTCATCATGACAACATGACTGTCCGCTCATCCCTGAGAACCACAGAGTGAACATGGTTATCATTCCCCATCCTCCCTACTCGCCAGCCTTAGCTCCATGTGATTTCGCTTTGTTTCCCAAATTGAAAGGAAACTGAAAGGATGACATTTTTAAACTGTCTGACATCCAAAGGGAATTGCATGCGGTACTCAACAGCATTAAGGAAACTGACATCCACAGTGCTTTTGAAGCATGGAAAAGGATGGGATCGCTGTATATGTTCCCAAGGAGACTATTTCGAAGGAGATGGCAGCCAAAATTGAGTAAATTAAATCAGCATTTATTTTTTGACCTAGTCCAAGAACTTTCTGCTACACCTCATATGCATACAGCAAAAGATTTACTGTTGGAAACGGTGTATTTTCTATGTGGTCTATACCAATTTGTTATAAGCAAGGGACAGAGTTAGTTGATAATGAGTTCTGCACAAAGATGGGACCTGAGTGTGTGAAGCTGAAGAATCTCCACTGTTAGATGACGTTCCTAGAGAACAGCTGGTGAAAACAGTAGGCCGAAAATGACTTAGCAGATGCTATGATGATTTGTGAATTGTGAAGATTAGTGGTGGCACTGTAATCACTTGTAGTTCTGAGTCGTGTGTATAAATGGTCAGTAAATCCAATCACCAATCCGAACCCTGCCTATAGTCACCCCTAAATTGTGATACCGGTTTGTCAGAAGTGGTTGGATTGAAGACTGCAGAAAGAAGCTATACCACTAACTATAGAAGTTGAACAAATGATGGAATGCATCCTGGCTCAAATAAGAACCAACTGAGTGGAAATAAGGAACAACCAAGCCAGGGCAGTGTCCAATTTAAAGGGAATGAAAGAGGACATAAAAACCAACCAAGCAAAAGCAGATGCCAATCTAAGGGCTATTGTGAATTGTGAAGATTAGTGGTGGCACTGTAATCACTTGTAGTTCTGAGTCATGTGTATAAATGGTCAGTAAATCCAATCACCAATCCGAACCCTGCCTATAGTCACCCCTAAATTGTGATACCGGTTTGTCAGAAGTGGTTGGATTGAAGACTGCAGAAAGAAGCTATACCACTAACTATAGAAGTTGAACAAATGATGGAATGCATCCTGGCTCAAATAAGAACCGACTGAGTGGAAATAAGGAACAACCAAGCCAGGGCAGTGTCCAATTTAAAGGGAATGAAAGAGGACATAAAAACCAACCAAGCAAAAGCAGATGCCAATCTAAGGGCTATGAGAGAAGACATGAGAGCTGGCAAGAACTGCTGAAAGTAGTAATGCTGGTCAAATTTGATGCACATCATGAAAGGATGATGCCTGGGATGGACTGCCAGGTAGAGAAAATAGAGGCCTGTCTAGGGAAGACAGAGGCCACGGATTTGGAGGAAAATTCAGAAGAAATAGAGTCTGAGGCAGAGCATGAGGAATTTCCTCAGGAAGATGCTGCAGTGGAAACTTTCAGAGCACTGGAGGAGCAGCATCTAGCCATAAGATGCCGCAGTCAGTCAAAGAAACAGACCCAGGACAGTAGTAGGTACCGGAAGAATTTGCACACTGGCCAAGGACAGTTGACCTGCCATGCCATTCATGCATGGTATAAGGGACAGTGTTGTCACAGACAAGACTGTACCAAGAATTAAGAAAGGGCAGATGTTCAGGAAGTGTTGTTGGGCAAAACTGGAAGGCATCAATGGAATAGGGATCCAAGGCTTAAAGAAGCAACTACATCTGAGGAAGGAGAGGACATCTGGCAGGAACTTCAGGCGGGAGGTTGCAAAGAGAATAACTGAGTGTTCCATCAGGATTTCAAAAATGAGCATCAGCACACTATGGAGAGTTCACCCCCCTCTGAAATGAAAAATGAGATGGCACACAGAGTAAGAGTCAGAGGTCTAGAAGCACCAGCTACTCTTGCCCACACTGACTGAAAGAATGATCTTTATTGTTTGCATCCTGTTGTGTGTCATGATGTGGAAAAGAAGATTGATGGTAGTACACCTGGACCAACTGGCATCTTGTCAAGAAACCACTCAGGATGAGCGGCCTTGAGGAAGGTCAGTGGGAACAATCTGGAATGTAATCATTGTGAGAACTAAGCAACTGGTTGTTAATAGTGAGGCCAATTGTAGTCATCACAAGCACAGCGCTTGGAAGAGAAGAAATGGTGATATGTCTGTAGGCCATTCGAGATGATTAGCCTTAAGGAGGAAGCAGTGTGGCATATAGACCTGTTACCAAGTGGTGATTCTGTAAACAATGACCATTTCTGGACAACAGCCTGGTAAACACATTCCCGCAGAAATGAATATGAACCCAACAATAGAGTTACTGTTTGAAACTGAATGTGTTCTGTGTGGTCCATGTCAAGATGTTATAAGTAAGTTACGAAGTTAGTTAATAGTTCTCTAAGGGGATCTGTGAAGATAGGATATGAGATCATGAAGCTGAAGAATCTCAACTGCTAGAACCCATTGCCAAGGAATGGATGGTTAAGACACAGCAGGCTGGAAAAGGCTTAGTGTGTTCTGTGATGATTTGTGAATTGTGGAGATTAGTGGTGTGTTCTAGTTGCTCGTATTTCCAAGTTGTGTTTATATGCATGTATGTATATATATATATATATATATATATATTGTAACGTGTTTGCGTTACTGATCCCACTTCTGACACCAGTGTAACGTGTTTCGTTACTGAAGATGCCGTAGAGATCGTTAATTGGTTTATTCAACAATCTACAAG
>NW_019734986.1:85814-99277 GCF_002891405.2 Cryptotermes secundus | reverse complement strand
GGGGGGGTTCTCCTTTGCGCAACATGTCACAATATATACTACCACAGTCAATAATTTCGTGGACTGGTCGCAAAGCGTCGTTGCAGCACACTGCAGCGGATAGGTTGAAGCACGATTTGATGCCCTGTTAGTTCATCTCTTATCACAGCAAGAGGCAGCTGTGTGCAAACAGTGTAAGCAGAACTACGGCCTCTGTTGTGTACTGCAGTTAAATGCAAGTGGCGGAAATTGAAAATATGGCAGTTTGAACAACGGACAAATGTCAAGTTCTGCCAGAAACTAGGCAAATCCCTTAGCAAAACATTTGACGTAGGAAGTATTGACTGTTGCTACACGACAACGCCCATGCACATCGCTCTGTTCTTGTCCAAGAGGAACTGGCAAGGCAACAGGTCATCATTTTGTCACACCCTCTGTACTCACCCGATCTCGCATCATGCGACTTCTTTCTCTTTCTCTCCGAGGAGGTCATCAATGCCACAAGAGAGGCCATATGGGAATTTCCTGCCAATATGTTTCAGAAATGTTTTCGGCAGCTATATCAACTTTGGCAGACTTGCATAGCGGCCAACGGTAACTATTTTGAGGGTCGATGTGGATCTGTATAAGGATATGTGAATACCTTGTAACATGATGCGACAAAGCAACAGTCCACGAACTTAATGACTGTACCACGTGTGTGTGTGTGTGTGTGTGTATATATATATATATATATAAGTGTTAAGACCACCAATCGAAACCTTGCCTAGGTGTCATGTGTCACCCCAACACATGACAGTATCCATGAGTACATACTTTACGCTAGTCCTGTGCTCTCCTTTATCCCGTGATTCAATGGCAACACTTGATTTGATGATTATCTCGTACAGGAACTTGTGTGGAAATCAGTGGGACTGATGACTGGACAAAATTATACCGAAGTACCAATTGTGTTTGAGGATGTACGGTTCCACAGGGCTACTAGCATACCCAAGCAAGGTTCGTGTAATAGCATAGTTCATTGCACTGTGAGTGTGTATGGCAAATCTGAATGGTGGATACTTATATTTCTCTCTCTTTCACCGATATGTGTAGCTCTTCTAGCCCTTCTATTTAGTATTGAAACCTGGACACTGAAGGGTAGTGATAAACCCAGAGAATCTCTTAAATTAATGTGAAATTCTGTAACAGATTATTCTGGCAAAGCCCTTTTGACTCTCTCACAGTATGGCTATTTGTTTGCCAAAATGTGAAGGAGTAGTTTTGTTTTTCTGGCTGGTGGAAAATTGAAACATGTTATTGTAGTCTTATAATGGAATTAGTCCAGAGCTCTGCTGCAACCTTAACAAAATTGTGCTGCATCTTGTAACACCAAATTCCAATTCTTATATGAGAAAATATCCACCTGAATAGCCTGCTGCTAAATGCCCATTATATTACGTATATTATTGATCTGTTTGCTTACAGGAAACCTACACTTCACTGTTATGGTCCAGAAAGCAAGTGGGAAGTTTGAAGTAACAGAGAGTAATACACCAGTTGTGAGTGGCTTGGTGCGGGTGCCCACAAACATCTCCCATGAAATGGTGGCACTGGAGCCTCCCAAGCCAATTGTTAATGAAGACCTGCTTGAACTTTCATCGCACGATATCTATAGGTATTTTCGACTGTGTGGATATGAGTATGAAGGGCTTTTCCATGGCCTTGTTTGCGCAGATAACCATGGTGGGTACCACAGCATGCTGTACTATGTGAATAGTTTCAGTCTGTTATTTTTCATTTTGATCCATGTAGTATGAGTAATAGACTACATAATACGACTGTATGCTGTAGGTATACAATGTACAACAGAAATGTTCCCAACCTGTGATAAAACCAGAAATTTTCAGTATGAGATAATTATTACCAGATATTAGATTTCTATGCATTACACATTTACAAGATATGCCAGCACATTTTCTCTAAAAACTTGAAAAATATGCTTCACAAATGCTAAAAATTATCCTTTTAAAGGACACGTACTAATGTATTGCATGTACCAGTTTTCTGATGATCTCTCTCAAGTTTCTTGCCTTCATTATATTTCCCAGTCACATTTTGTCTTGCTGTATGTTACAGCATTTCCACGTGTTTTCAGGAGGACACTGTAGCATATTTCTGTAAGCATAAGTTTGTATACTAACTTCCACAGAGTCTTGTTGACACAGCCACAACATTTGGCATTATCTGCTCTGGTAGCACTAACCCCACTTCCTGTTAATATTCCTTCACACAACTATCAGCCATTTATCCTATATTTCTTTCCAGAGTTAGACATTTGTGAGAAGAACCTTTTCAGTTTGACGTGAGCTCAATATGATAATTTCAAAATATTTCAAGAACTGAAATTGACTCAAAATTTTTCTGTTGTAGACCAAATATTTTGCTGTAGTAATTTATCACTTCAGTGACTTTTTCACTGTACCACTGCAGTTACCCGAGAGCAAGATGATCGCACACTAGGAAATATGTCTACACAGATAAAGTAATTTTATGAATTAATTTTCTGCTCTTACTATAAACATGTGAAAGGAAATTCACAGTCTTTCCTGAGTTCCTACTCAAATAGACAGTTAGCCACTTCATCTCAGATTTTGTTGTTGGTATGATACTCGGTATGTAGTGAGGGTGATCAAGTGCAAATGACAGAAAATATGTTTGCCAGTTCACACAACTCTTCTGTCTGAGACAAGTAGACAGGCGGCTTATGAGGCGACTAGCTTGCCAGAGAAAAAGAGAATTTCAATATCCTTATCTTTATTTGTTCCAGAAATCCATAAAGCCTCCAGATGTAAAACAAGCCAAAATTTATCATATATAAGTCACAAATACTATAATACTTAACTACATACACAAATTATATGTGTGTCACAACATACCATATACAACCATAAAAATGAGACACCGTACAACAAACCTGCATACAGAATTTCTGTTACAAGAATAAGCACTTTATCCAATGGTATAAAAATTAAGTGAATACAAGATATTTAGGATGTCAAGAGACAGCGATACATTCACGCACATTAAAAAGTTTAAAATGACATAAGTTCCGTAACAGAGTAGAAAAAGTGATTCAATAGAAAGGATTTTAAGTCCTTTTTAAATAAATTAAAATTTTCCTTAAAATTTTATCTGATCTCAAACCTTATTGTACAAACTGATACCCATATTTATCACATTTTTCTTAAGGAGTAATGTTTTATGTACAATGTTGTACATAAAAAATAAAATTAATTTTTTTCACATGTTATGGTTATGGATACCCATATTTTTACCATAGGACTGTTATGTATTTAAATAAAATATATCATTTCTAGTACAATAGAACTATATATAAAAAAGACATTGTTGTTTGCTAAGCAATGCAACAAGAAATTGTGTGGGTTCTTGGTTTTGAAGGAATATTTATTGGACAGTCACTTTTACACTTTCAAGTACAATTATTCTCCACTTATAGCATCCGTTAGACGTTTCTTCTCCAGTGTTAAACACTTCTGCTCTATGGATAAGAACTCTCTCCTGCTAGAGTCGAATACAAACTCTGCTCTTCTCTGGCGGACATTGGACTGTTATAACTTGCTCTCGGACTGAATAGGGGATACCTTGTTGAAGGGTAAATTCTGCCTGCTGCTATGCAAAAGCTGCTTCAAATAGCTCATTGCTTGGATATTGCCAGCCATTGAATAGCAATGGATGTGTTCCAATTCCTAGGCGTTGCAGCGGGAATGCTCATCATTGCCTAGGAAATCAACTCCCATCTCCTAATCCATTCTGGCTTTCTCACGGCATACCACAATATGTCATATAGTCTTCACATATTTGTATACATGACATGCAACAACTCACACCACAAATTATTTGGAGGGCCGTCTTTAGCAATTTAAAACTGGAGATGGTTTTATCATAAGCTGCAGATAATTTGCCTCTTAAAATTGTGATACATGCTCTATTTCATTTCAGTAACTGGATAAATAAGTATGGTTTTAGAACAGCAGATTATTATTTGCTTAGGTAACTCAGCATTAGTTTTACTGCTATTTTGATTTAAGAAATTAACAGTTATTTCTACAAAATAAAAATCACATTCTGTGGATTAGATATTATTAGATATTTATCATATTTCCATAATTTTCCAACTTCTTTATTTATACATGCCACATTATTATTACATTATTAGCTCTTAAAATGTACTTGTCATTTTCTGTTCCTTTAGCTTCTTGAATGACTTTTAAGAATTATTTGATATCTTTTTATATACTTCTGCATTTCCTTTGAAAGATTATATTATAACGTGTTTTGCTACTGAAGACGCCATTCGGATTGTTAATTGGTTTATTTAACAACCTACAAGCTGTAACTAGAAATACTTACAACACTGTTGTGGGTTTAGACAATTTACAAACCCCACACAGTAATCTCTTCACACTATCTTTGATAGTCTTCACTTATTCACAGTGCAACACGGGAGCTATACAAGTGTCACAGTATTACACACTCCCAATATAATTGTATTACAGCACACACAAAATCTTGAAGGCACACAATAAGGCTTCACTGGCTGACTTCTAAGTTATCGCACACTATCACATAAAATCTTCTAACCACACGTTCAGGTCTTCTTTCTGCGACTGCTGCTATATTTCAACTAACTGCTTAGGCATTCCAGTTTTCTTATAAACCCTCAGCCATACAGCGGAAAATGCACCCTGCTTCCCTGTTGTGTATTCGCCATGTTTATAGGCGTTGCTGGGGAATGCTGCCAAGAGTTGTTTATTGCTGTGTAGTAACTGCAGTGTTCCCTGTTACATCACCGCAGGGGAGGAGTGTTTACCGAGCGTAGAGTAATGATAGAAGGAGTGGGGGGTATGTGACGTCACTCGCGAGACTGCAGAGTTCACGTGACCCCTACTTCCTCTTGCGCCATCCACGTCATAATGTTGTTTTCTCAGACCATTCAACACTTTCCTTCTTTTATAAGAATTATGTATTCCTTCGGTAATTCATTTTTTCTGTGTTACTCCTGTAAACAATTTTTATTGGAAGATTATATTATAATGATAAAAAATTGAGTCCATGAAGGCATTAAAACAAGTATTTTCATGTAAATTTAAAAGACATTCCTGCCACAATTGTTTTTGTGATAGATAATTAAACTCATCAATACCTTCTTTGGTAAACTTCCTTTTCCTACTCTTTACAGGTCCTCTTTTTGATCTGTTTACATTAATATTTATAATCTGTGCCGAATGATCTAAATAACCCAAATGTAATACTTTTGATGGACATTCATAAGCTTGCTTGTTTATTACAACAGTGTCAATCAATGTAAATGATTTATTTGTAATCCTAGTTGGAGATATTATTTTATTTACCAAATTGTATAACAGCAGAACATTTTTTTAATTTTTGAGGTTTTACATTATCTTCCATAATATTTATGTTCTAGTCCCCACATAAAATTACTCTTCCTTTTAATTGCACTTTACAAATTACCATTTCCAATTTTTTAGAAATAAATGGTCAGCATCGGGTGCTCTATAAATGCAAGAAATATGTTATAGTTCAATAATTCAACTATGGACATTTCAAAGTAAGTTTAAGAGGAGGAGGTAGATGTATTTAACATTACAGATAATGTCACAAATGTGAGTGGACAAGCTAGAAGAGCATCCTGGGAGCATTTCACGAACAGTGAAAATCTTGACTGTTTCTTATAAATCATAATGCTGTCACTCAAAATGCCTGCTGATCAAGGTAGCTAAGACTTGGCAAAGTAGCGAATGGAGAGGAATACATATCTGATATATTTAATATGCAGAATGACTGACAAAGGAGATGATGCTGTACCACAGATAGATACTTTCTACTACCCTTCTTGTCACAGAAGAGCAGCAGCAGTTCCAATATATAAATACACACATGTCAGTTCATATAAGAACTACTCGACTCATGCTACATCCTGAGTTACATAGCTCTCTATGCTTGTGAAACATGCAGCCCAAGTTAGAGAACATTGATGAATACAATACGTGCTAAGCTTGCCTTGCTATGCATACTGAAAGCACAGCCTACTCTTCTTGTTGTGATAGAATACAGGTTCTTCATGAGTTCCAACTGCACTAGAGAGAGAGAGATCTGATCACAGTGACTCTGGATAACTCAGAACCAAATGTAATTTACAATATTACATGGCACCAACAGCCATCATGAACAGACAATGAAACAGGAATTTAGAAGTGTCTTCCACAGAGTCTTACAGCATAAGAGAATAATTTTAGACACCAGGCCAAAGATGTACAAGTTGAATGTATAAGGGGTGGGCCTTCTTGGCCCTTGCACCACGACCACAGTGATCTATTGTGCCTAAGATGTACAAGTTGCTGAAGAACAAAGTGGCTAGGATTGATAAGCTGAAAAGTTATGAATCACCAAGTAGTGATCAAATTCCAGCAGAACTTATTTGAGCAGGAGGTGAAGTAGTACATTCCAAGATTCATAAGCTAATTAATTAAATTTGGAATAAGGAAAAAGTGCCTGATCAGTGGACAGAATCTATTATTTTACCAGTTCACAAGAAGGGTGATAATGCTGACTCTAGTAATTATCGGGGGATATCACTGCTATCAACTTCATACAAAATTTTATCTAATATTCTTCTCTGAAGCTTAAGTCCATACATAGATGAAATTATTGGGGACCATCAGTGTGGGTTTCAAGATAACAGATCAACTACTGATGACATGTTTTGCATTCATCAGATACTGGAGAAAAAATGGAGTACAATTAGACAGTACATCAGCTATTCCTAGACTTCAAGAAAGCTTATGACTCAGTTAGGAGGGTAGTATTGTACAATATTCTGATACAGTTTGGGGTACCCATGAAACTAGTTATGCTGATTAAAATGTTTAGATGAAACATATGTGTAGTAATGTCCATATAGTTAAATATTTGTCTAATAATTTTCCTATCCAAAATTGTCTAAAACAAGTAGATGTTTATTGCCACTGATTTTCAGCTTTGCTTTATAATATGCCATTAGGAAGGTCCAGGAGAACAAGGTGGGACTGAAATTAAATGGGACACATCAGCTGGTGGTCTGTGCCAATGATGTGAATCTCTACATGATATTATGGAGACCATAAAGAAAAGCGCAGAAACTTTGACACTAATAAAGAGGTTGGCCTAGAAGTAAATGCAGAGAAAATAAAGTATATGTTCCTGTCTCATCACCAAAATGCAGGGCAAAATCAAGCTATAAAGATAGGAAAATTGATATTTTGGAAATGTGGCACAGTTCAGATATTTGGGAATGACTATAAGAAATCAAAACATGATTGAGGGGGAAATTAAGAGGAGATTGAATTCGGGTAATGCTTGCTACAATTCAATCCAGAACCTTTTGTCTTTTCATCTGCTGTCTTAAAATGTAAAAATTAGAATGTGTAATGTATAATTTTGCCTATGGTTCTGTATGTGTGTGAAACTTGGTCTCTGACATTAAGGGAGGAACATAGACTGAGGGGGTTGAGGAGAATATTTGGACCAAAGGGAGATGAAGTGAAGGGAGGTTGGAGAAAACTGCATAATGAGGAGCTTCATAACTTGTACACTTCTCCAAGTATAAGTAGAATGATCAAGTCAAGGAGGATGAGGTGGGTAGGTCATGTAGCACGAATGGGGGCGACGAGGAATGCATATAGGATATTGGTGGGAAAGCCAGAAGGAAAGAGACCACAGGGAAGACCAAGGCGTAGGTGGGTGGACAATATTAGAACGGATCTTAGAGAGGTAGGATTGGATGGTATGGATTGGATAGATCTGGCTCAGGATAGGGACCAGTAGAGGGCTCTTGTGAACATGGTAATGAACCTTCCATAAAATGCTTGGAAATTCTTGAGTAGCTGCAGAATTGGTGGCTCCTCCAGAAGGGCTCAGCTCCATGAGTAAGTAAGTAATTACATCTTACCTGGACCTTATTCTGCACCATCACCTTCAAAGTAGTCCCCTTGGGAGCGCATACACCGATCCCAGCATTTCTGCCACTTTTCAAATGCATCCTGGAGTCTTTCTTTGTTAGGGTGTTTAGTACCGTTTGCGTTTCCGCTTGAATTTCCTCAACTGTATCAAATCTTCGCCCTCTCAACTTGATTTTCATCTTGGGGAAGAGAAAGAAGTCGTATGGAGCTAAGTCTGGCAAGTACGGTGGGTGGGGAACAACTACCATCTTGTTTTTAGCCAAAAATTCCTGCACAATGTAAACCTTATGCGGTCGTGCGTTGTCATGGTGGAGTACCCAGTCGTTTGTGCGCCACTTCTCTGGACGTTTTCTCCTCATGTACTCCCTCAAACGCCTTAGGACATCGCGATAGAACTCTTTATTGACTGTCTGACCAGGAGGGACGAACTCCTTATGAACAATCCCGTCAATATATAAAAAAAAAAACAGATCAACATGGACTTAATGTTGCTCTTGACTTGTCGAGCTTTTTTTGGCTGAGGTGAAGAAGGGCTCTTCCATTGCGACGATTGCTGCTTACTTTCAGGGTTGTACCCATAAACCCAACTTTCGTCACCAGTGACAACCTTCGAAAGAAAGTTTGGATCCTCTTGAAGCTGTTGTTGAAGTTCACTGCAGACTTCCAAGCAATGCTGCTTCTGTTCATTTTGCAGCAGTCATGGCACAAACTTCGCCGCAATCCTCCTCATGTTCAGTTCCTCTGACAAAATTCGTTGACGTGTACCATAACTTAGTCCCAAGGTGTTACAGAGGTCTTGGATGGTCAGTCTAAGATCTTGCAGAATCAGATCCCTAACTTTCATGACATTTTCTGGTGTGGTGCCAGTTGATGGCCGTCCTGAACGATAGTCATCATCAGTCAATGTTCGGCCATTTTCAAGACAGTTATACCAGTGTGTCTGGCGTAAACTGTTGTCACCAAAAGCTTGCTTCAACATTTGGTGCATTTTTGCAGTGGTTTTCCCAAGTTTAAAACAAAACTTGAAACAGACACACTGCTCTCTCTGGTCAGCCATCACAAAACCGCAAACTTACGGAAAGACAACAATGGAAATACGTTCAACAATAAACCCAACCACTCAACTCGACGCTGCTTGCCACACTGATTCAAGAAGGGTGTGTGGGGAGACACCTAGCGATATTTCGATGTACTCATAACCATTCACGTGCAAAATTCAAATTTCAGGAACTTTTGGATAGCAGCACGTAATTTTTATTGTTACATTTATTCTGAAGTACCTGCACTTTGCCACATTTTCAAATATCCCTCTTTGTATTGTAATGTTTTTTCTTATTTGGAATAGTTATTTTCTCTCTGCCAGGGCCTGCTTACAGTTTTGATATCAGTTATTTCTTGCCCACTTCTGTTTCACCATACACTGCTGTACCATCCTCTTCATGCATCTTATCTCTCTCAATTTAATTGTAATTCACCACATGCACTATTCCATGTCTGTGCTGCCTGTCCATATTCAGTCAAGGTCAAACTCATACTCTCTCACTCCTTGCATTGCAACCACATGTATGTTGATACTGAAAGAGAAAATGCAACTGTTGTCTTCCAACAAGCAGGCACTTGACCTTATTTCAGCCTAAAGTTCAATTTTCTATTTGCATTAGATTTTCAGATTGATGGATAGGAGGCATTACATCAATAGCCTGGTCTCCAGAATGTCCTAATGTAATACAGTGATTGAATATTTTGACATTATTTTTATGTATTTATTTTGAATAGAAATATTTTGGAGACTGGACTATGTCTCCATCCAGAGATAAAATGCCTACTGAATTAGGCTCAGTTTAAAGAACTAATTCCTATATCCAGAAACAGAGTATCTCTTGAATGTTGGTAGAGTTACAAATGGTGCTCACATATAGAATTTTTAAAGTATAACATTAAATTTTAATAGTTTCTAAAAAAAATATGTTTCAGTTTTGTTCTGTATTTTAAAATACATAAAATTTTTAAAATCAGCATGTCTCTTTTGAGAACCCTCTATTATGACACTAGAAAAGGCATTTGGAAGATAAGTGTCTTCAAGACTGGAGTCCGGCTGTCACCTTCCTTTGTTATCCAAAGTGCAGTGACTTCTCTATATGAAGTGAGAACTTATCTTTCCTGCTATACATGATATGTATCCCTGTTCTGTGCAGGTCGTACAGGAAAGGTGTGCTGGAAAGACAACTGGGTTGCATTCCTTGACAATGTGTTGCAAATGAAACTCTTTGAGGTATATTCACCAGATCTTTCAGTACCAACTTCACTCCAGAAACTCACCATAGATGCCAAGCGGCATGCTGCTAATGTCCAGGAACTGAACGCTAAGAACAGTGAAGCTGGTGAGTTGGTTCAATTCAGTTTACATGGCATTGTTCAACTTTTATAGCTGAGTAGTGTGAAGTTACAAGCATCTTGCACTTTGCTGCTGCATGCATTTTTTTATGTAGTGACATCACTTAGGCAGTCTTAGTTTGGGGGTCTCTCCTTGCATTTCCAAAGTGAGTGAAATAAAAGAGCAAATGAAAATGTGGTTTAAAATTATGGATGTACATGCCTCTTATATACTTGTTTGGATGAATCTGAAGATCCCCTAAGGCCTGAAACATGCTGAAAAATATAAACATTTACTAATTAAATTATTGCCTGCTCAGGATGGTGCTTGTGGGTTTAATGTTGAGTCTTGTTGTGACAGTGGTCCCAGTGCATGTCTACAAGGAGCTGAATATCATCCAGGCAGCAGGTGTGGAATTTCGGGGACTGAAATCAAGTACCATATCTCGGCGCAAGCCCCTGATGAAGCCTGTGCTAGAGAAATATGTGTTGACACCTAATGTAGAGCCAGCACACCTGGACTTACACACCACATTGCAGGTTTGCATGGACATCGCTGTGGAGAACAAGCCTGTCACCCAAGTGAAGGTGGTGGAGCTACACACCCAAGGCTCCACACCTCTTTCACCTGCTGTGGCACTCATCCTTGCAGACAGGCCACTTCTAAAGGCAAGTATAACAATGTGGGATACAGGGTCACTTCAACATCAGGTATTCACAACATCATTCATTGTCTCTACTGAGATTTTCAAAGAACGGAAACTGACAGAGAAGGTAAGAACATATAATAAAGGGACATTTGAGGTTCTTGGATCAGTTCTGCAAGAATTTGATTGGTACTTGGTTATTTATATCATTGCAGTGTTTTGTCTTTCTAAATTTAACCTTTAGTCCAAAAAATGCAAAGAGGGTTACAGTAATAACAAAAATTTTTTCATGTTTTTATGGCTCTGAATGTTACAGGGAGACATAACAGTCCTGGGTAAGGACAGTGATCTGTCAAGGGCAGACCTGGACATGACAGGGATCAAGGTTGAGGAACATGAAGTAGAGGATGAGCACAACTGCACACTGGTTATTGCATCAAACATCCTGCTTCATAAAGAACTGCTGCAGACTGCGGTGAATGCCCTGGCTGATGGGGCCTGCCTCCTGGCTCGTGAGAAAGTTGACACAGACAGTGTGGTCAGCAATTGCTTCAGACTCGAAACTGTGTTTGAGAAGACTCTGAAGGATGAGAAGCTGCTGTTGCTCAGGAAGGTAACAGCACCAGCAGTCGAACCCACAGCTTCACTACTCAGTTCACAAGGGACTTTCATTTGTCACTGTTCTGAGTCAAATGATAGAAAGCCACACCTTCATCACATTCCTTTCAGATCCAAACAGTGTGCATGTGTTTGCCGTCAAGACACAGTGTTTCACATATTGTCTTAGCTAATGATTCAACAATTCAGGTCGTCCTCTGGGGTGATCCAACACATATACACTATTGCACTTTACTTTGATAATCCATGTTACATAAAAAATTATAATCAAATTTGATTTCTTACAGCAAGATATCTTAAATTACATAAGGTAAAAGGTAAAGTTAAGGCATATACTGTCTTTGCTCGCTTGGAAACCGGGATCATGGGTTTGAATCCCACTCAGGGCATGGATGTTTAGTTTTTGTGTGTGCGTTTTTCTGTGTTTGTGTACAGGCCTTGCAACAAGCTGATCATCCGCTCAAGGAGTCCTACCAAATGTGTAAGATCTAGAAATACCGAAGTGAATGGAGAAGTTCATGGAGGTAGGCCTAGGCCCACTGGGGCTGTAGTGCCAAGGAAAAAAAATGAAAAAATGTAAAGTTGTCCCTGTGCTTAACTAATTAAGCACTACACCATGAAGGTGTATGGGGAGGTGGATATATAGATCCAAATTTTCTTGACCTCGGCTCTAGTTGGAGGTGAGTGGTCATCTACATGTCCCTGCTGCTTTACTCCCTCGGATAAACCCCCGCCCCCCAGTACCCATTGTATAGGAGGTTGGGTGGACCCTAGAGCCAGTCTGGACAATTTGGAGAAGAGAAAATTCTCACTCCCACTGAGACTTGAACTCCTACCCCTCGATCATCCAACCCATAGCCAGTTGCTATACCAACTGCACTATCCTGGCTCTTATCTTAAATTGTATACATCATTAAAATTATTGACCAGTTGCAATCTGACACATGATGAAGCCAGACCTAAAGCCATAAAATAAAGAAAACCAGACCAGGAAACATAAGAAGTAAACAGTATGGAACATCACAGCTAGTACCGTACAATACCACTACTCCATAAGGAAATCAAATGGGAGTAGAAATAAAACAAACTAGACCACCATCAAAACAACACTCATAGATAACTCAATATTGTAGTGTCATAATTGCAATGATGGACACCAACATGAATAGTATTTATGTATAAGATATTTAAACATGATGTAATGAGCAACAGTTTAATTCATCGTCTTGAGTGTATTTTATAAATTAAAAACTTTCATTGTTTTTATATTGTTTTATTTTCGTATAGATGCCTTCATGTACATCTCTAGGCACTCGTTTAATATAAAACATTTATTCCAGTTCTAGTATACGAAGGGGGGCCCAAAAATAACCGGAACCGACCTGTTGTGTGCACATGCTTTGTAGTTACGAGTTGTGCTGCTAGGTGGTGTTAGCTGGGGGTCTCCCGCGACTGTTAGTGAGCTGGCGTCAGTCTGAGTTAAGTGGTTTGTCTGTGGTGCTCTGTTGTGTGCATTCCTGTTTCAACCCTTTGGCGATTAGTGGGATGGCCGACCAGAAGGAACAAAGAGTGCGTGAAATTTTGTTTTCTGTTAGGGAAAACCACATCCGAGACTGTTGGGATGCTTCGGCAAGCCTTTAATGATGATGCTTTGGGGAAATCACAGGTCTAAGAGTGGTTTTCCCATTTCAAATCTGGCAACATGTCAACAGAAGACATGCCACGCCCCGGGCGTCCTTCGACAGGAAGAAATGACGAAAACATTGCCAAAATCAAACGTGCAATTGATGAAGATCGTCGAAAGACCATTGACCAACTTTCTGAG
>NW_019734986.1:83773-85578 GCF_002891405.2 Cryptotermes secundus | reverse complement strand
GGAAAACCACTCGTAGACCTGTGATTTCCCCAAAGCATCATCATTAAAGGCTTGCCGAAGCATCCCAACAGTCTCGGCTGCAGTTTTCCCTAACAGAAAGCAAAATTTCACGCACACTCTTTGTTCCATCTGGTCGGCCATCTCACTAATCGCCAAAGGGTTGAAACAGGAACGCACACAACAGAGCACCACAGACAAACCACTTAACTCAGACTGACGCCAGCTCACTAACAGTCGCGGGAGACCCCCAGCTAACACCACCTAGCAGCACAACTCGTAACTACAAAGCATGCGCGCGCAACAGGTCGGTTCTGGTTATTTTTGGGTCCCCCCTCGTATATACAAGAATAGTATTAATTCTAATGAAATTCTGAATATATTAACTCTGTATGAAGTCAAATACACTAATAATAGTTGTTATATTGTGTTATATGAATTCATGTAAAAACACAATTCAGTAGTTTATGAACAGATGTTAATGTATACTGTCTCAAGATGGCTTTATAAGCCTAAACATGTAGCACACTGCCATACCATTATGACCAATAAACTCATTACACAGAGTAAATGTGGATGAGATTTTAATAGTTGTTGTGTTGAGAGGGAAAGAAAATAATGGCATTATTGACAATTATTAAAATTTATATTTAGGATTAATTTGCATAATCTTTATATTCTGGATGAAATGTGTTATTTTTAAATTAGTCTTTAGAAGATAATAAAACTCTTCTGTATACTTGTATTATATAAACCCAGTGAACAGAAAGGTGGCCCTCAAGGAGCTCCAGTAGCTCCAAATGTGTTGTGCTGACTGCTGGGTGGTCGGGAAGTACAAGTGGAACCTGTTGCAGGGAGTGACAGTGGAAAGTCCAGTTGTGATCCATGTGACTGGCAGTAACTATGACTGGCTGCCTGAAGTGCAAACTGCCATCAGTAGCAGCTCTAAACGTCACATTATCCTTGTGGCTCAGGGTGAACCACTCAGCGGCATTGTGGGTCTCGTCAACTGTATCCGCAAGGAGCCAGGCAGTGATTATGTCAGGTTAGGGCCATCCCATTTTAACCATTTATATATGAAAGACTAAAATACCACATGTTATTCATTCACTATTGACCTGCTTTTAGATTTTGATCACCAATCACTGCACTCATACATATATTACTGTTGTCTTTAAATCTCAGAGCCTTTGTTCTTGGTAATATTTTGCATCAAAAGCAAAGAGAATAAATATGGATCCAGAAGAATGAATGAAATGTAAGTGCCATGAAAGTAAAGAAAAATTAACATTCGTGTTTTGTTAAGTTTCCTCATTACCATCAAGAATATGATAACAGGTCTCAGAATTCAAATCACTGCATCCTTTTAATGTAAGTAAAGTAATGCAGTTATACCGATCATGATGCTCAACTCATAGAAATAAATAATATTGACCTTCAGCCCAGTAATCAACAATATCAAACAGTAAGGAAAATCAACGAGCATACGATGGCAGATTTTGTCACAAAATTAAGTAATGAATCATGGGACAATGTATTTGACAGCAATAATATTGATTCTAAATTTAATTGCTTTCTGAACACATACTTGAGGATCTTTTATTCAAGCTTTCCCTTAAAAATAGTCAAAAATGAAAATAAAAACAAATCCACCTGGATAACAATTGGAATAAAAACTTCATGTAAACACAAAAGACAACTATATTTGGCCAGTAGGGACAGTAATGATCCAAGACTAAAAAGTCACTACAAAATGTACTGTAAAATTTTGTCAAAAGTCATTAAAGAAGCCAAACAGAATAACTATA
>NW_019734986.1:50875-82316 GCF_002891405.2 Cryptotermes secundus | reverse complement strand
AACTCTTCACATAGTGTAATAATTTTTAAAATACAAAAGAATATAATTAGAATCATTACAGGATGTAGAAGTAGAGATTTCAATTGCAATACATATTATCGCTTCTCTTATTTGTGTGCTTTACAACAAAGGTAAATTCAAATTAAATTCTGATGTCTATAACATGAATACTAGACAAAAATATAACTTCCACCTACCCTCATCAACAACTTTATCAGTATATCAAAAAGGAGTCTACTTTACTGGCATAAAAGTGTTCAACAATCTGCCACAAAGTATTAAAAACTTGGGCAATGATACTAAAAAGTTTAAATCAGAGTTAAAGAATTATCTACATGCTCATTCCTTCTACTCTTTAGATGAATACTTCAATGTAAATAGAGAATGATGTAAAATTAAGTTATATTAATTTTTAAGCTAAAATTGGCTGTACTTATGTATGTAACCTTTTGACTTGTTCTGTATCCAAAGGTACTAACCTGCTTAGGATTTATAGAATGTAAATAAATTCAATTAAATTCAATTCAATAATATATAGAATAAATGAATCAGTAGGTACATTTCAGTGAGTGAGACTGACTGTGTGACTGAGAGAGAAAGAGAGAAAGTGTAGTTATAGGTGCATCACCATCTATGTCTGTTTGTGCCTGGGTATAACTAAAAATGAGACATATTATTAAACATGTTACAAAATTAAATGAATCTACATACAGTTATCCATTTGCCAGACTTTAGAAGGCTGTGACTGTTGGTGCACAGAATTATAGAATGAAACAACGATAGATGTTCAGTTAAAATTTCACAGTTGTACAGACTGTACATGGGTTAATTAGATCATATAGAATAATATTACAGATAAAATGTGATAAGCAGGCAAGTCAGTAGCTTATCACAGTGACTGCGCTCACTCGAACACTGGGATTGTGAGTTCAAATCCCACTGAAGGCATTTACGAGTATGTTTGTCTGCACTTATTTTGTGTTTCTGTTGTCCTGTGTAGGTAGCGACCTCCTGTCAGGCTGATCCCTTGCCCAGTGTGTCCTACCAACTGTCTAAGTTTAAGAAACTGAAGTGAAATGAAGCATTTCACTGATACCTTGTGCTCCAATTGGGAGCAACAGGAGCAAAGGTAGATAGGTAGATACGCAAGTCAGTTAAATAAATTTATCAACCACTCTACCACGAAAGAATTATATGTTCAACATATTACAGTGAACTTGCTTTGCATTGTTGCATAATGCATCATGAAGATGGAAGATTTGGCCTTCTTTGTCACAACACGGTCATTCCCACATGATGTGCACACACTGCACTGCATACAAACAGGTTCCACTTCCCCCTGCAGCACATGTCCATGTGTCAGTTTGACCAATCTGAATTGTATAAGCATGACTTCCAGCTTCCCAGTGAAATTGAAGGACTGCCACACCTGAGCGAATGGTGTCCCCCAACCACAACTTAGTATTCTGTGTTTCAGTGCAGTCATCTCTCCATAACAAGAATGCATTATGAAGAGTTATTCATGGATATCACTGCTCATGGCTCATTCTGATGTCACATCCCCAATCATGGTATTTTACCTGGCTGCTGCATTGCCTGCAGGCTGGCCAATGTGTTCACGTACCCAAAAATGACAACCAATTTCCTGGCCTTCTGAAGGCATGACATTGAGCATAAGAACTCTGAAAGTTTTTGTATGTCTGTTTCAGGTGTTTTTATATTCTGGATACATCTGCACCCCCATTTGATGTGAACTTACCATTGTATCAGCAACAGCTGAAGAAAGATCTTGTCATGAATGTATACAATGATGGAAAGTGGGGGTCATACCGATACCTCCCACTAGGCACCTGTACCAGCATTGCTGTTTGGCATGCCCACATTAACATCATGACCCGAGGCGATTTATCTAGCTTCAGGTGGATTGAAGGAAATCTAGACCCTCAGAGGTATGAGCGAGCTGTTTCATCAAGTACTGTGCCTCTTCTGAAGTACCTTTTTACAATAATACAAGACTTACAAAAAAAGTGATTGGGGAACCTTGGTTCCTAGGATTAACGTTGAAAACGGTATTAAATTGGGATTTTTATTTGAATAAATGTACTTTGTACATTAAAATTGAAACTTTATTGAAACATTACTATATGTACAGTATACGATAGGATACCGAAAAGAAACCGAACTAATTTTTGGGGGGCAGAGCTTTTGTAGTACCGCGTTTTGCCACTATGAGCGCATAGAGCTAACATTCCTGAGTCGATAAGCCGACTACCATTGCTTCAGAAGGTAAGGACTAGTTTCGGCAGAGTTTATAGTGACAACTGTTTTGTGTGATCATCGTTTTTGCAATGGCTGATTTTCGTGAACAGTGTGCGGCGGTGAAATTCTGCTTTTTGCTCGGGAAAAGTGGAACAGAAACTCTTGAAATGTTAAAGACGGCGTACAAGGACGATGCTATGGGGGAAAACTCAAGTGTTTGAGTGGTTTTCCCGTTTAAAAAATGGTGAAATGTCAATTGATGACAAACCTCGTTCTGGTCGTCCTTCCACGGCCCAAACACATGAAAATGTTGAAAAAATTCGTGAAATCATCAAGGAAGATTGACGATGGACCATTGAAGAAATTGTGGAGCTGTTGGGAGTGACTTGGAGCTCAGCGGCCAGATTTGTGGCAGTTGGGTGTCTGGTTTTTCCATCATGACAATACCCCTGCTCACACAGCCCTGTCTGTATGACAATTCTTGACCAAAAATGGTATGACCCCTGTTCCTCACCCTCCATACTCTCCTGACCTTGCCCCATGCGACTTTTTTTGTTTTCCTTGGATGAAAAGAGACATGAAAGGAAAAAACGATGGAGGCACTGTCAAGCATCTCAAAAGATGAATTTAGACAATGTTTTGAAAAATGGAATAAAAGACTAGACAAGTGTATTAGTGTAAGTGGAGAATACTTTGAAGGGGATTGAAGGTTTGTGCTTAAAATTTGAATAAATAAGTTTAAAAAAAATAAGTTCGGTTTCTTTTGGGTACCCCCTCGTATTATTTATTGAAATTCCCCAAAGTGTTTAGTTTGTAGTTGCATCAGTGAGTTGCGAATCTTGGTCTCTGGCTGTGCTCAAGATAGATCTGTGATAGCTGAAGTATGAAACATAGTTAATGCAGGACAAATTGGCCACATTTTGTCCAACAAAACCGGAATAGTGAAGTGAAGTCGATGCAAACGTCCATTACCAGCCAACAGATGGGTAAACATTGTTCCCACAGTGAAGTCACCCATTACTAATTAACGGTTGGCTAAATGTGTTCCATCTCAAACACATTTCTATGATAACAGTTCACTAAGTAGATATTGTTACCATGGTAATTGCAATGGCTAAAAATGCAAGTCAGTCTCAAAAGAGCTGAATGGAATCCTATAGGGAGTCTCTACTATCACGGCTGCCTGCAGATATATTGTTCCCACAGTGAAGTCACCCATTACTAAGTAATGGTTGGCTAAACACTTTCCAACTCCAACACATAACACCGAACATGCTTTTCTGTGACAACAGTTCACTAAGCATATACGGTTAACGTGGTAATTACAGTGGTTCCCGAAGTGAGGCAATCCCAGAAAAGCAGAATGGAACCCCATGTGGGATTGTCTACTATCACGGCCACCTGATAAATATAAATAGAAGTTAGAAGTCAGAAGACAGAAAACGAATACAGAATCCATGAGATATTGAAAAGGTACAAGGCATTCAATCATCGAGAAATCCGCGACTACTGTGCCCTTCCCTGCTATCGAGAGTGCAGTCGTGTCCCTGATTCCATCGTATCAGTTTCTGTACATTCACACATTTATAGGAATACTGTAAAAAGATAACAAACTTACCGTGCTTTATAACAGGTGTTGGAAATGACCCCCTTCTGCTTGCAAACATGCCTCGCATTGCATAAATAAATTATGCAACACTTCCTGAATTTGGTCCACAGCAATTGAACTAATTATGTGTGTAAAATCTCACGCTATACAGCAAGTGCCATTACATAGTGAAAAGGTGGGGGTATGGTGTGCTGTAAGTCCACACTGAATCATTGGCCCCTTATTTTTCCACAAAACTGTGAACCCTGACCGCTACGTTAATGATATAATGAATCCATTCTTCATTCAGCTGACTGCTGAAGAAAGACAACATGGGTATTTTCAGCAAGACAATGCTACAGCACATACAGCTAATGCATCCATGGTCGCAGTACAGGAAGTTGTTTGAAGGCAGAGCAATCAGCAGGGGACTGTGGCCTCCCAGATCTCAATTTCTGCGATTTTTATCTTTGGGGAGACCTAAAGGGAAAAGTCTACAAGAATAACCCTCGCACCACTGAAGCTTTGCAGAATGAAATAACACGCATAATTAGTTCAATAGCCATTGACCAACTTCATAAAGTGTCGCATAATTTATTTATGTTTGACATATTTGTTTGGAAGCAGAAGGGGGTCACTTCCAACATCTGTTATAAAGTACAGTAAGTTTGAAGAAAGGCGCCATGTATTCTTGGTTTTCACTGACGTTTCGGAGGAACGTATCGCCTCCATCTTCAGGGCAGGTGAATTGCATTGCAAATACAGAGAGCAGTAGCTGCAATGATTCAGAGGTGAAAAGCGCTGCTTTATATAGGAAGCAGGAGGGGGGGAAGAGGGGACCAATGGGAACAGTGAATAGCAATTTAAGGCCATATATGGTCTGGGGGGAAGGGGGGGAACCAGCCAGTGAATCCAGGCAACTTGGAGGTCAATGGCACGGAGGTAGCTGGTAAACAGGAGGAACTGGTTGGCTGGGGACAGGCTACTGACATCAGTGACATGACGAACTGGGGTGGCTTTGTGGAGTTCTCTTGAGGGAAGAGATGAGAGGTTTCCATGACTTATTGAGACTGTTTCCTTGTTCATGTTGTTCAGATGGAGCTCGATCTCAATGGCCTCCATGATGATGCGATCCAGGTAGCGGCTCTTACAGTTGAGTATGATGGTTTTGTGAAACTGGATACGGTGACAAGCTGAGGGATTTCCTGAACCACTTAAACAGTATCCACCAATGCATTCAGTTCACCATGGAAACCGAAAGTGAAGGCCACCTTCCCTTCCTCGACATAGATATTTACAGGAGACCCGACGGCTCTCTAGGCCATAGAGTATACCGCAAACCCACACAGACCAACCTCTATCTCAATGCCAGGTCCCATCATCACCCTTCCAATAAACAGGCAGCTCTTTCCACACTGGTACACAGGGCCAGAGCTCTGTGCGATCAAGACAGCCTGCGTGCGGAGTTGGAGTTCCTGAAGGACATCTTCAGACGGAATGGCTATAATGACCGGCAGATCCACAGGGCCCTCAACTGTCATCCCAACTACAATCAACAAGATGACCACAGAGACCCTGTCACCTTCTTGCCCTTTGTCGGGACTATATTCAACAGGATCAGCAGAGTGCTGTCCCGACACAACGTCAAATCAGTTGGCCTGCCTCTTAAGAAAATATCTAATTTCCTTCGGCCTGTCAAGGATCACCTGGGACTGAGGACACCGGGCATTTACAGAATCCCCTGCGAGTGCGGCAAAGTCTACATTGGGCAAACGGGCCATTCTATGGACACCAGGTTGAAAGAACATCAACGGCATTTACACCTAGAACATCTGGACAAGTCAGCCGTAGCTGAACACAGCATCAAACTAGACCACCGTATCCAGTTTCACAAAACCGCCATACTCAACTGTAAGAGCCGATACCTGGATCGCATTATGGAGGCCATTGAGATCGTGCTCCATCCGAACAACATGAACAAGGAAACAAGGTTTTGTCTTNCTCCAAAACATCGGTGAAAACCAAGAATACATGGCACCAGATCCCAGAAGATGACTTTCTTCATAGTCATCACCGTGAAAACCTTGAAACTTGCATACAGTAAGTTTGTTATCTTTTTTTCAGTATTCATGTAAATGTGTGCATATACAGAAACTGAGTGAGGGAATCAGCAACATGACTGCACTCTCGCTAATGGCAAAGGGCACACTAGCCACAGAGAAACGATCCATCCACTGTATGCTAGTGAGACTGCGCACATTTATTAGTGCTGATGACTCATTCCGCTATTGGCAGTTACAGCAGCAATCTGTGAGAAATGTATCCGACCCATGCCGCTTCCCTGGCTTCCTCGATGGTTGAACGTACTGTACTAGAAATGGACCGAAATGGATTGCATTTTTGAGAAGCTTGCATTTATTAATGGATTTCACTTGTATTATGTCCAGATAGATTTTGTGTAATTGTTTAAACAATGTACAGATGGATAAATTAGCCTTTATTGTTCCATTTACATGCAACTTTTAATACAGTTGTAATATACACCATAGGACTTGAGTTATCAGTGGTTATGTAAAAGGTTGCACAAATGTTATGCTGAGTGTCACAGCTTCATCCATTTGCACCCTACCTTGGTCTGTAGGCTCCTGAAGTAGGACTGGCTTGAACTGACTGCTTCAATTCTGCTTGAGTTCTGCTTCTGGTTTTATCTGTCAGTCTGACCGTATAGCAGGTACTGCTCCATGGGTTCTGTTCTCTGGTATCTATGGGAATTCATTTTTCAACAATTGCAATAAATCATTGTCATGGAAAGTTGTTTACATTTTTCCTGGTTGCTGTGGGAAAAACCCTTCTCTAGCCATTGTAATGGAAACATGCTGTAATACTAGTAGCATTTCCAAAGTTACTTGAATTTACTTTCTGCTATAACAATTCACTAAGCAGATAAGTTGCCGTGGTAATTTCTGTGAAATGTTATGCTGAAATGTCAGCTTCATCCATTTGTACCCTTGTATAGTAACATTTTCAACATTAAAATGGAGACTGGATTTCACTCACCTGTAGCTGAGAAATGGAAGCAGATATGAGTGTATTGTTTGCAATATTTCCTTCTCCAATTGAAACAGTTTTGTCAGACACACATGAAAAAGTTGTTAGATGCAAAACACTTTGCTACAGTGAGCACCACCTGTAGCTGTGCTTGCATTCCACATATAGTCCACATCTTGCCACATGATCTGTGACATGTCCCTTGTAACATCTGCAATTGCTTCAGTGATTCATGCTTTGAGTTCAGTCAGCATAATCACTCTTTGGCTGTACACCTGCTCTTTCACATATCCTTGAAGGAGACAATTAAAAGGCATTAAGATCAGGAGAACGAGGTGGCCACACAGTTGATCTTCCTCTTCTGTCCTTCTACCTGGGAGATTCATGTTCAAAGAGCCATAGACAGTGTAGACAAAACAAATTTACCATCCAGTTTGAAGAATAAGGTCATCATCGCCACTGCTGTGACTGCCACTGTTGTTTTTATTGTTTCCTTTTATTGGTGAGCTATGGAAGAGCATAATTTTCCAAAATATCTAGGAATGAATTGCTTGTCATGATATACCACCCTACACGTGATGTATAATACAATGACATTGGCATTATTATTTTTGTTTGTGTATTTCACTTATTCCAATATGATGTTGGAGACTGTTAAAAAATTCGGTTTTGTATGGGAGAGCTTGAAATAGAGACTAACACATCTACACATTGCATTGTGAATGCTCAAATTTTTTCATTATTTCACACGACACCAAATTCCTCCTTCCAAGGGCCAGTGTTTATGGTGTCATGTATGAAGTTTGGTCAGTTGGCTGGTAGAAGGGGTTTTGTTTTCCCATGGGCCTATCTGTGGTTGAGTTACCCTTCCTCTTCTTACATTAGGTCCCTGGCCAGAGTAAGTCTGCAATATATTTATATGATAATTTTGAACCAGGAAAGGTTTGGAGGATATAAATATTCAGAATTGAAAGTTCTAGAATATGAAAAAATAACTCTTTCATCCATTGAAAACAGAAATAATGCTTGAAGAAGGAGATGAGATCTTTGACACAAGAAGTCTTATTTTTAAACCACTGTGTTACTTGAGCAACGTCGAATGGAGATTCAGTTTTATTATATCCTGAAGAAATCTCATTCATTTAAATTATTTTTTTTTTGACAGGCAGTAGCCTGTCATGAACATGTGTCACTTTAGTTTAGGGGTTGAGATTTATATTAGACTTTATGTGTTACAGCCTTCAGTTGGAATCAGGTGAAGTACTGTCACACATCTATTATTCTTCACTCAATTTTAAAGATGTGATGACAGCCACAGCTAGGCTACCATTGGAACTTGATAGACATCTGAATCTGGTGAGCATAGACATGCTGCATGAAGGTGACAATCACAGACACTACTAGAACTGTAATCTAACACCCTTGGACATCAGTCAAGTTGCTTATTCTGTCTCTAATAACTAAATCGCATGCCTACCACCCATGCACACAATGTCTGTCCAACCCCTCTGGTTTTGGGTTACCACACACTTATGACTTCTCCTCTGTGCTTACGTACATATCAATAGCCATCTGCATGGGATAACCTAGCCATTCGTGGAAATGTCGAGGCTTCAAGACAGAATGATGTACTAAACTTCTATGAGAAATATTTATTGTTGCTAGAAAGCATGCAAGGACAAGCATCATTCTGACTTCTGGCTTGGTCTGGGGTACCTGTTATGTAATGTCAGTTTGTACTTCCAGAGAAAATGTCTTTCAATCATGTATCCAAAGAAACGTTTGTTCATAACCTAGAAGTGGGTTGTTTGCAAGAATCAATCACCATGGAAACATGTTTACTGATCCGTTGCTTAGCAGCAGTTGGTTCCTAGACTATGATCGATGACTACTGTGTCAGAGGTACGTTGTCACTAGGCGGCATGTAAAGCAAGAGACATTGGACCTACCATGGTCCGCGCTGATCAGCCAGCGCTTGATTCAATGTGGATGGCTCCCAAGTCACCCCCCGCAGGGATGTTTAGATGTTGAAGCAATCAGGAAAACATATGTGGCATTTGCAGTGTGTAGTAGGTGCAATGGGGGTTGAAAGTGGTAGTGGTCTCACAGTCAGTCTCATTCAGCATCTAGGCCGGCTTGACTCTCAGAATACACATTTTGACGAATTGATGAGGATCCCTTACCTCTGAAGTTGACTGAAGAGAGCCATAGATGTTGCTTCTGCTTGTCGAGAGAGAGAGAGGAAAGAAGGATATCATTCAGTTAGGTGAAGCAGAAGTTGAATTCCCACAGAACGTTGTCCATGAAGCTTTGGAACATATGGGCGGCATTGCACAGCCTGAAGGACATGAAGGGGAATTCTAATAAGCCAAATGGAGTGGTAATGGCCATCTTCTGTATATAATCAGGATGGTCAGGATTTGTTTGTATGCTCTCACCAGAATGATATTGGAGAAAACTGAACAACCAAAAAACTGCTAGGACTAATCATGGATATTATGAATGGCATAGCGGTCGGACATGGTCTGGGCATTGGTGCTCTATAGTCGCTGCAGGAACGCCAACCGTTGTTCTTTTGAGCCCAGTGAGTGGAGTGGAAGACCATGAACTCTCAAAAGGGACAATGAACTTGGCTTTGGCGATATCGAGCCAGTCTGATGACAGTCATCATGGTAGGCAGGTGACTGGTGCCCCTGATGTAGTCCAGATATGATGGACGTTACTGTGGCGTACTTTGCGTTGGACTCTCGTGGGACAAGTGAGGTCCGGGAATTCAGCGACAGTGGTGTCAACCAGCATGGGGTCACTGATTGTCCTGACGCTTGGATCAATGAGCTCTCTGCTTGGGCCAGTACAGCCAACAATGTGCCATCATCCAGTAGGTGGTTGTTTTGGCAGTCCCCCAGAATGCTGAAATGGGAGAGAAAGTCGACACCAATGAGATGTATGACTTCGGCCACCACGAATCATCGTGTAAAATCCCAGCATAGTCTCAGGTTGAGGCTGAGGGACAGCCATCTGTAAGTGGGGATGATAGTGCTGTTAGCCATATAAAAGTCATAGTAGATGCGTTCTTTGCGTTGCGGAATGAGCCTGCAGGGGTACACGTAGAGGTCTGAACCCGCATCTACCAGGAATTGCTGTTTACTAATCCTATCCTTGATGAAGAGGCAGCCTGTGGTTGTTGCACCGACATGTGTCATCGTTGATGTCCGCTGTGTTAGTTTCCCTGCGGGGGGGGGGCAAGGCTGAGTACACTTTTGCGCCCAGGCTCCATAGCAGCAATAGTACCAGGAGAGATTGGATGCAGTGTCATCTCAGGAGGTGGATCTACTGCCCAGATGGCTGTTCCTGGAGCTGGAGCAAAGGTGGGCATATTTGGCACTGATCGCTGTCAGGGAGTGGTGCAATGTTCACGAGTGCAGCCTCAAAGATGCAGTCTGCACAGGGAGTGCAGCATCAAAATCGCCCTCAGGCTGGCCAGCAAAATGGTCTGTACATGGGGGGGTAGCCTACTGAACCAGATGCAGTGGAGGAACTCATCAGGCATGTCTGGTGTGAGGCTTCTGAGGTGCCTTAGAAACTGGAGTAACTTGCAGTCACCCATCTCCTCTAGTGTAAGTAGCTGGTAGATGTGTTGCTCTTTGAAGGGGGACAGCTGCTTCACCAGCTCAGTCCTCAGCGTGGTATAGGGGTCTCGTTCCAGCGGAGAGGTGATGATGACCTCTGTTTCTGCAGCATACCGATTGTCCAGCTGCAAGGTCACATTGGTCTGCTCACTGCTGATGTCAGCCAATGTAAACTGTGCCTTGGCTTGGGTGAACCACACAGCTGGCTGCTCAGCCCAGAGTGGTGGAAGCCGCATGGCCACTGTGGGTACCTCTTCTGGTACAGAGCTGTCCACAGTCTGCATTCTTCATCTGGATCACCACTGTTGGATTGTCAGTGCTTGAGGAGACAACCACGTGGTAAATTTCTATAACAAATATTTATTGTTGCTAGAATGTATACACTGACAAGCTTCATTCTGACTACTGGTTTGATCTGGATTTCCTGTTATATAAAGTTCAGATGGCCCACCAGAGGAAACATATTTCATTCTCATATCCAAGGAAATGTTTGTTTATCACTGAATGATGTTTTGTTTCCAAGACTCTATCTCCATGGAAATGTTTATCAAGTCACTGCTAAGCAGTGGATGGTTGCTAAACTATGGGTGATGACTGGTGTGTCAGAGGTAGGTTGTCACTAGGCAGTGTGCAAACCAATGTTCATTGGAGCTACTGTGTTCCATGCTGATTTGCTAGCACTTGATTAAATGTGAGTGGCTCCCACACACACTTTTTCTTACTCCTCTTGGTTCACCCCGGTTTTCTGATGGATGCAGTGGGAAACTACAGATTTGCTTCTTAGGTCCCTTCTGCTTCTATACAATCCCACATATTCACAAGTCACCTGCTTTGCTTGCTGCCTGCCATGTGCTAGTTTCTTTCTTTGTCTTCTCTTGAACTGTGAAGATGAAGTCAGTGTGTTCCTCTGAAACATCAGTTGACTTTCAGCAGACTGCAAGGCATTATATCCCAAAAGATAGAATTCTTCATAACCACAACTGTAGGACCTCAGATTTTACATACATAACTGAAAACTAAGTAACATTTATATCCTGTGTGTTGCTTTCTTGTAAAAGCACATGATGTTGATTGACCTGTACAGCATTGCATGTTTCAGTTTGATAATACAATTAAAACCAAGTTAAGAATCAAGCTGCTATCCCCATAGTCACAGGGGATTTGAAATCCCCTAATTCCAGGTAATAATTGTTACCCAACTTATTGTACAATACAGAGGGATGTGTCCTGAATGTCCTTGAATATTTTTTCAGGGATGTATTGTGGCCTCTTTTGTGCATGTGTCATTTTTCATCCACATGAACATAAATTATTCCAGAGAGCAGACGCAAGTCCCAGTTGTTGATTAGACTAATTTCTTGAGATACTAGTAGTCTCTCACCTGGTCAAGGAAATCAACTCTTTTTATGAAACCTGAAAGTTCATTATAGTGTTTCCAAGTCCATGTCATTGGATTCAATTTTTAGCCAGTTCAATCCATCTCCACCATAAAAGCCATGCATTTGAATATTATCCTCCCATCTATCTATGCCTAGGTTTAGCAAATAACGTTTTCTAAAAAGGTATCTGACTGAAATGATATATATATTATTCTCCTCTGATCTTGTGTGCTGTGTTCCTCATCCATATCATACACCTTGGTTTAATCATTACAGTAAATTTTGATGAAGTGTACAGATTATGGAGATTATCTTTACACCGTTCCTTTTATCCTCTTGTCACTTCCTTCCATTAAGAAGAAATATTTGTAACATTATATTTTAGCCTGCTGTTGCACTGATTTATGTCCATATTTGTCTCAGCATCCTGTTGTCAGACCCCCCATAACTGTGTTTTTTTTTTCCTTAGGATGAGAGAACAAGTATGACACCCATTCATTCTGTTTAACTGTAAATCAAGAAACAAGTACATGAAGCTTTTTAATTGCTATGCAGTGTTCTTAACCCTGAACACTTCCTGAAGATAGTAGACTGCCACTTATAAGCTTAGCTAAACATTCATAGCCAGAGGTTGTCTTCTCCATTCACAACACAAATGACATGTTGAACATGAGATTCTGAGCATTGAGCCAGTATTTTTCTTGCAATGTACACTTCCATTTTACATACTGTTATGTCTGGATCCTCTAGGCTTGCATGCAACCTTGTGGGTTACCTGTAACATTCGATACCTTCATCTGTATATATATGTGAACTTAGAATTCCTCATTGGATATTCATCAAATTTGATACTGAGGAGAATATTCAAATTCATTGACATTTCCCAATTTGGGCTAAAGTCAAACAAAAATAATAGTTACTTTACATGAAAATCTACAGGCTTTTCTGTTCATATCTGAATATGCATTTTTGTGAAAAATGTTTTGAGCAAAAGTTGCAGAGAAGCGTCAGACATTTTATGTTCAGTATGCATTACTTTGTAAGTCTTACATTTTTCAAGATAATTAAATAACAGGATGCTATTCATACATTTCCGAATTAGTATGTTCAACCATCAGAAAGTCTAATAAAATGAAACTTCATTGCACCTTTATTTGTAAGCCTACATGAATGTAAATGTATTACCACTTGATTGAGTGACTACAGATGAGGTTTGGATTGGTAACCAGAATTACTGAACACTTACAGAACACAACTACAAATAAATATGATGGTCTCAATAAGTTGTACACTCCAGAGATCACTGTAACTACAGCACACATAAAGTCTTCTCAGTCTTCACTAGCCGTTGCTTGGTAGCTGCTTCCACTGGCAGACATTCCCCTTCCTCTGGGTTCCTGAACTGTCCCCACCCTCAGCTACCAGCTTCTCACTTCTCACAGCTGCAACTCTCAACTGACTTAACCAACAACTGAACTATTAACCTCATTATATATCCCCGGCACACACCACACAGAAAATATCCCCTCCATTATTGCTTCTTCTCTCATTGCCTGGGAAAGAACATGTCCACAAAGCTGTTAGCTAGCAATGGCTGTTATGCTCTTGCCTGTTTACAAAGCTATTACTTGGCAGTGGGTCTACATGTCACAGTACAATTGATCATGCTGCCGAAGTCTTTTATTCTTGACTGTAAAAGAGCACACAAAAACAAATGCTTCATTTTTTTTCCAGGAGAAGGTCACAAACCTCAGTTCTTAATTGCTTATAGATTGCATCTAAGTCAGATTATTTAATTCTAATAAAGTATTTTCTCATTACAATACAAATATCAAGCATATATGAAACAGTTTCTATATATCCATTCTCTGTTTTTAGGGGGTGTGTGATAGCGGTGAACAGAGAAGCCATAACATTGGCTGGTTCCTCATTCTGTAGAAGCCCACAGTTATCACTACACAATAATTCTGAATAAGCATCAACTAACAGAGAATACTGCACTGTGAATTTAATGTTGCTTTATTATAAGGCAAAATGTCATTGTAATATTAATTTTTCATTTTGTGGGAAACAAGAAGCCTCTTAATTTAATTTAATTTAATGTATTCTTATATTCAAGTTGATCCAATTACAGGGCGAGAAACAAGTTCACACACCACTGGATATAGAATGTGTCAAAAATCAAAATAAATATTCCAGCCAATCACTGGAACAAGTCAAAATAATGTAATATAAAACTTAAACAACACAGTCACTAAACATAATAAAATGTGACTACAATAAGACTTAAAAACTAGATGAAAACATATTAACCATTTATCTTATAAAATTCATCAAATTTATGAAAAGAATGCATATGAATAAATATTATCGATAAACATTACAATATCAAATAATGTATGTTACATCACTCACATATTAAAAAAAAAAACTATAGAAACATCTAACATGCATCAACAATAAATGGAATAAATAACTTCTCTCAGAAGTATATTAACTTTTATGGTAATAAATACATTCATAAATAAATAAATTCATAAAACAACAAGAGATTGTATGTTAAAATAAATAAAAGTCATAGTAGGTATGTATGCAGATCTAAAGTAGATGATTATTTATATATTTTTAGTTAATAGGACTTGTTGTGGTTAATTTTAGATACTATTTATAAGAACCAAGATCACTCCTTGTGTTCCATTCATAATATTCATTTAAAGAATAAAATGAACCAGCAAGAAGAAACTTTTTTAGAGCCCATTTGAATGTAGTAATATCATTTAATGGATTCCTGATTCTATGTGGTAGATTTTTGAATATCCTAATTCCTGAATAATATACACCCTTCTGCACTTTAGCTAATTTATTAATTGGAATATGTAAGTCAAAGCCTTGTGTGGTGTTAATGCTGTGTCTTGCAGAATTTAGTTTACAAAAATTGATACAGAAAATATATATTGAAAATATAAGGGCAGAATATTTAACTGCCTGAACAATGGACGACAAGAGTCCTTATTTCTTGCCTTCATAATAATTCTCACTATTCGTTTTTGGATTTTGAAAATTAAATTACTATGAGTTGAATTGCCCCCAAATATTATTCCATATGACGTAATGGAATGTACATATGCAAAATAAATCATCCCTAAATTCTTCCGAGTCATAACTGCTGATAGGGTTCCAATAGAATAGTATGTCATGTGGTTTTCGAGATATATAACCCCTGGAGATCCTCAATACCCAATTGTGCTGGTCAGAAGAGAGAGGTAGAAAGGGGCTGAATGTGAAAGGTGAAGAAAAGAAAGGGAGAAAGAAGATAAAAGAGTAAGAGATGACATTCCATAGCAGGTTCAGGCAGTCACTATCCATCTTCCCTCCATGGCAGCCAGGTTTGATCCCAGATGAAGTCATTTAATATTTGCGGTGGACAAAGTGACACTGTGGTGAGATTTCTCAGAGTACTTCAGTTTCCCCTGCCAATTCTCATTGAAGCAACTGCTCCATACTCACCTTTCACTAAGGCATGTGCTACAGGTCTACTAGTGGCCAAAGTATCAAGTAGACACAGTTTTACTCCATCCCATAATGTATAATGGTGGGAGAAGGAGAGAAGGTAAACATGGAGAGGATATAGGTGGAGAAAGAGAAAGGTGGAAGATGATGTAAGTTAAGAAATGATAACAAAACAGAATCACTGTTTTCATATGTCATCTCTATGTCTGATGCCTTGGGTTTGAATGGGTTAAGAAAATGCATTTTTGAAATTGAGAGGGGTTGACAGTGAACTCCACAGTGGACACTAGTGTGTATGTCTGTAACAGTGTATTGTAAAGTGTAGTCACATGCTGTATTAGAGAGTTCAGTAAATTCAATTACCCCTCCAAACCCCATCTGTAATCACACTCATACATGTTACATTATATTAAGTTAACAATTTTCTGCCAAACACATTTCAATAAAATATCTGGACCTGGAACTTGGTGCTAATGAACTGTTGTGTTGATAGCACTATATAGGAGTGGAATTCTCTGGACGTGACCAGGAGGGACAACGAGTTATGGGTATAGTAAATTCAGGAGCTCTGGCCACTGTGGTGTGTGTAGACAAGACCTTCCTGTGGGATGTGCCAGATCACTGGACACTTGAGGACGCAGCAACTGTGCCTTTGGTCTATGCAACAGTGAGTTACTCTCAAATGAAATCATAATGATATAATTTAATCATCAGCAGTCATGATCCTTCCAGTATTAGTTCGTTCATAATTGAAGCATGGCATCTTTGAATGCAGATTTTATCTGGCACTCGTTTTGTTGCAAAATGAGAAGAAGATAGATAGTGTTTATTTTATAATCCAGAATCAGTGGTCAAATTGTGCAACCATGTACTCTCTTCACCGTGATGTTCAGAACAGGTCTGGGCCCTCCCAGCACCTCTCAAGTTATCTAAAATTCCATACCATGCATTCTGATATCCTCCTGCCTACATTTAGATCTGCAGAGTTGTTTGTTGTTAAGAAGGTTACCAGCCCAATTTCATATTTGTTTCATATTTTATCATGTTCTTCCTGCAATCACTAGGCTATAGCAGTGTCACAGAACTTGAAATGACTAGGCTATAGTAGTGTCACAGAGCTTAAGAAATTATTTGACATCATAGAAAATGGGTGGAACATTCCAAATCAAATACAGTCAAGGCGTGTGTACAGGATTTTCACATGTTTGTTATCTAGTCACATGATTGGATTGGTTGTTGAATTTTCTAGATGCTTGATGCCCATAACTACAAATAGCCACAGCACATTCAAAGCCATCCCACTCTGCTATGTCTTCATGAACTCATTCCTTGGTAACAGCTTCTAACAGTGCAGATTCTTTTTACTGCTTCCATGCTCAGTGGCTCATGTCCTCACTGTCTAGCAACTGACTTTTAACCACAGTCCTGAGCAGAGCAGTAATTTGCTACTGGCCTTTACCAGCATAGTCATTGGTTCGAGGCCCCATCAGGGCCCATGATCATATTTTTCTGTCTCATGACTCTTAATGTTGTCCCAGGTCAGGTCGGTAAATTGTTGCTGGTCAGCACAGCCATTCTGGGTTCTGGGTCCTATGAGTCTCATGACCATATTTTCATGTTGGCCCTCCTTATAAAACTTTGGTTCAGACCCAGTGTGTATGCATTGCTATGGAAAATTGTTTACCAAGCTGTTGCATAGAAATGAATGTCTCTTTGGAGCTTCCTTTGCTCCATGATTCCAGGTTTTAGGCATCATTTCACAGTGTTGTCATCAGGATTACTACTGATGGATGGGCAATTTTGCAAAACCAATTTTAAGAGCATTGCTGGTTCTCCTCTAAGTGGAATTGATGAACTTATTAGTAACTTACATGTATACATAGTGTGAAAAAGATTCACACACATCTCCATAATGTGATTCTTTGTTAAAACGCAAGTAGAAAATGCTGTGAAACACGTGTCCAGAGACACTTAATTTTCAAGATACATGTCACCATCAAATAAGGTGAAATACATCTCAGCAGTGCTGTTTTTCATGACGATACATGGCACGTTGTTATGTGTACTGTAGATACAGTGTACAGGAGAGTCATCACAGTACTTTGTGATGATAAATTGCATCCAGTTCACTACTTGTGGAGCTTGCATCTGTTTCTAGATCATCATCCTCTGTGAATGCAATTTTGTGAGTGAGTATGGCATGAACAAACTGCAGATAAGCTCTTTTTGCATAATGTTCGGTGAGCAGATGAAACATGTTTTACACATGAGGGTGTAGATTCTAAAGGGTTCTGACAATGGTGGATGACACAGAATTACTGGGTTATTGGACTTTTTCCATCGTCCGGAAAGACACGACGTTTCGGAAACTAGACCTGTTTCCGTTTTCAGGTGAGGAAGGAAGACACCTACTCAGTTGGGCCCCTTAGAAAAAGCTGATCTTGATCACTGATCTGACACAGCAGAGAAATTGGCAATTATTATTTTGTTTTGCCATGGACAGGCTTACTATGCGCTGGAGATGATTGGGCAGATGAAGGAGGGTGATACAGTGCTTATCCACTCGGGCACTGGGGGTGTTGGCCAGGCAGCTATCAACATTTGCCTACATGCAGGATGTGCAGTGTACACCACTGTTGGGACTAAGGAGAAACGGGATTTCATCAAAAAGCAGTACCCACAGGTATATGGACAGCCAGTTTTAATATTTCAAATGTACTAATTTTTGGTATAGATACATAAGGGAGACTTCCATTTTGATATTTGAAAGTGTTCAGCAAAGGGCAGGTAGGCTCATGCATCTGTTATCATGAAACATATTTTTCTAGAAGCAGTATCAATCACGAACCTAAAATGTAAAATTGGCTTTTGTGCCTGGCATGACATTGCTAAGTAGCTTTTCCATGTCTGCCCATTTGTATAGCAGTGCCACTTCAAGTAAATGCAGTTTAATTATATTTGGTGTTACATCTGTATATCTGTACATTTACAGTCAGGGAAATTAAATTTAGACTAGCCTTTAAAGGGTGGGGTAAAACCCAAAATGAACTGGTGAATTAAATTGTATTATTGTAGCTTCTGTAATGATAATATTAAAATGTACTTCCACAATAAGCTCTTAATGTACATTAACCCACGTTTCTCAGTTTAAACTATTTCAGATACAGAATGTGTATGGGTAAAATACCATATAAATCCTTGCACTGGATGTCTTGTGAGCATTGTACATGATGTGATGGTACTCTCAAGCACATCAATTCATGCTGCACTTAATGAGTAATCAAACACCAGAAGATCTGCTATTCCATTCATGTCTACACTTCAGCTATCAATGTAATGCTGTTCCCCATGCTGTTTTCTCATCATCAGGGTCAAGAAGTAATTGAAGCAAGCAGCAGAGGGGTTTGGTTGACTGCATGGCTTACTTTTTGATCTTGAAGATGGAGGCAGTATGCGAAACGCAGAGAAATGTGGTGGTATGGAGTAGTAACCCTCTTCCCATTCCCATTCCCCTTCCCTTCTTTTCACCACTATTAGGATCATCCCCAGTTACAGTTTACAATATTGTAACGTGTATCGTTACTGAAGACGCCGTTCGGATTGTTAATTTGGTTTATTCAACAACCTGCAAGTAACGGCTACAATTAATTATAACAATGTTGCGGGGTTTCACAATTTATAACCCTATTCACAAATCAAATCACTCTATTGTCAGTAGTCTACACGTATTAATAACGCGGGAGCTATACAAGTCTCTCTGAATTACACGCTCCAAATATAACTCTACTACAGCACACACAAAGTCTTGAAAGCATACAATAAGTCTTCCACTCGCTGCCTTCTTAGTTATCGCACACTGTCACATAAAATCTTGTAACCACGCGTTCGGGTCTTCTTACCGCAACTGCTGCTATATTTCAACTCAACTCGTAGGCTGCTGCCTTGAGAACTCGTTCACTGCTCACTGGAGAACTCTCTTCGGCGACTGATGCCCTTAACTGACAACAACAACTGAACTCAGCAACGGCCACATTTCAACTCGGTTAGTTCTGATTTCCTGCAGGAGAAGTTCCATCATCTGCTGCATCTCCATTTTGTAGCAGTAAGATGCTCCAGTGTAACGTGTCTTGAGTTCAAATCTTGTTGGTCACGTGTGTAAGTCCAATCCCACTTCTGAAACACCAGTTGTCACATGTGTGGATGTATAACGTGACAAATAATTTCACGCCATATTTGATAGAGCGAATTTTATTTCACATTCGCTCTTACAATCACACAAATTACAATCTGACATTTACTGCCATCGGCAGTATCACAAATACTACACTGCAAATGCTGGTTGACTGCCTGGCTGACTCGTAACTCGTAACTCGAGAACTTGAGAACTCAAAACTGACTATGAATAGTCTTCACTGCTCCGTATCTAACCTCGTTCCGGACAACGCAGAAAACAGCCACTTAATAGGCGCCATTGTTGTCTGGCGCCGTGTTTACCGGTGTTACTGGTAACACTGCTGGGAGTTGTCTCTCGCAACCACTGTTTACCCGTGTTGCATAGCGACCAGTATGCTGGGACTCGGCTCGCTTCGGCTCCGCTCGGCACATCACCGTCACTTGGGGGGGGGGGAGTGGTGTCCTGCGTAGCGCGACACGTCACAATATATATAAATGACCCAGTGCCATGGTTGTAACAGAACTCAAGTCATCATGGAACCAGTGAACAAACAAAGTACAAATAATAGTGAGACTGTAACAAACCCAGTGAGCTCCTAGGTTTACAGTAGTTCCCACTGATCTTGGTGTGAGTGCAGTCCAGCCATGTAGTTGATGGATAACAGGTCAAGACCAGATAGCAAAGATAGTTCACTGAAACAATAATAAGTAATGAATGAAAAGTAAACAGACTGAGGGATGGGGCTAGGAAAAAAATACAACACAAAGCAAGGGAATCTGACTTCACTCTCTCAAGGTCGCACAGCTGCTGTGCAGTGCGACTTGTTTACACACAAATCAGTCCTGGTCATATTTGAACCACCTTGTACATACAATAAACAAGGTAGACACAGTACAAATCTGAACATATAAAGTTATAAAAGGGCACATGCTTGTGTTTGTTTCACTGCACTCGAACAAGGACACTTCACATTACTTCACTTGTTTCATTCAACTCTGCCTAAGGCCTCTGTACTTGCAACACCTTTCCTAACCCTCTTTCTAGAAGTGTTATTTTACAAGGGAAAGACACTGGTATGACTGCAGGTAAACTGTTCCAATCCTTTATGGTCCTATTTACAAAGGAATATTTGGGAATATTTGCCAACATCTGTTCTTTGTTTCCTGCTTCTGACTTTCCAAATATGATCGCCCCTACTCAGGTAGCATGGTTGAAGCAGTTGTCCCCTATCTTCCAAGCCGGTCTCCTGGTGTACGCCTTGTAAAGGGCACACAGACGGGCTATCAGTCTACACTGTGCCAGTGTTTCCCAGCCAGATTCATCTGTAGAATTAGCAAAATTAGCTCTCTTCTTTGTACCTGATTTAAAGCGCTAACCTGCCATTCTCTGTATGGGTCCCAACATACCGAACCATATTCAAGTATTGGTCTCACTAATGATGTATAAGCTATACATTTCGTGTTATTATTGCCCTGTTTCAGTATACACATTATTAAATGAAGAGCCTTCCATGCTTTTCGTAGCGCATAGTTTACATGATCTGCCCATCTTAAATTTACCTCTGGAATTAATGGATCCCCAAAATAATATGTCAGTCGATCCTTCACCCTAGCTCTCATGAAACTTACCATTTTACTCTTATCTAGATTTATCATGGCAATCCAGATCCCATGCCTAGTTACTAGCACGTGGCAACTGCTGTCAAAGTGGGATGACATTGATTGAATTCTTGGATTGAAGACTGCAGTGAATAGTTACATCATCATGCTACAAAACTGAATCAAATGCTGGAACGCCTGCTGGCCATTCAAGAAGATATGAAAACCAATCAAGAAAAGATGGAGGCCATCATACAGATTAGTCAGGAACAGTTGAAAGCCAGGATAGAGGCTAACCAAGAAAGTGTATGAACAGTTTGGCAAGGAATACTTGCCAAAAATGATTCCCAACTAAGGAGAGATGAAGGCCGGCCAAAAACACATGACGGAGATGACAGAAACCATCAAGAAAAGATCGAGGCTAACCAACAGAAGATGGACAACATTAACAAAATAGTAGAGGCTGCAATGAAGTCCGTTTGGTCCAACTGGCAGAGACCCTCACCAGATAGGTGGAAGACGTCCTGTCGCACATTGAGAAGCAGACATGACCTCTGTGAGGGACTTAATGAGAAGATTGAACAAACACAGTCAGGCTTATGAGCAGATATGATGTCCCTTGACCACAGGATCCAGGAAATACAGATTGAGGTACAAACCATGAAGGTCCCAGTGGAGAAAACATATCATGGACTCGAGCAAAGATAACAGAAATCACAGATGATTTCAGCCTGGGACGTAACCTCACATGATTCAAGTTAAGAATAAGCATGCAAGAACTTGAGGCCCACGTGGCACACGTAGTTGATGGGGAGTACAGGAATTGACGCTGGTAGAGTACACCGAATTTTGATGGCTCAACATCCTGGGCTGTCTTCTGCTGCCAATTTGAGGCTGTGGCAGGACATTATAAGTGGACAACATACATAAAATACGTGCATCAGCTTACTGCCCTAAGGCTGGGCTTCTAACATTCTCCACAGAATCCCTAGAATAGCAACTTACAAAAGGAGACCATCGAGGCCCTAGAGGACTAATTTGGGGACCGGCACCTAGAAGCCTCATATTGCAGCCGGCTGAAGACAAGAACCCCATATGTTTCCAAGTCTCTATCAGAGCTTTTCTTCGCTATCAAACAGTTGACCCACCATGGTTTCCTGCACTACGCCAGGGCCATGTTCCTAGGGACTAGGCAAAGCGTTCAGCAATGGCATAAGAGACCGATACATAGCACAGCAGCTACTTCTGGGAGTCAAGAAGACGCTCAACAAGGCCTTTAGGCAGACCCTCATTTGGGCTCCTGGGAACGAGTGGCAGGTCATTATGGAGGGGTTAGCTTCTTCTCAAATGAAAGAAGAAATGGCAACACTCCTATACATTACCCAGGAGGAGCTTCCTTAATGAGTGAATAATGTGACATAATGGCTTGAAGCTGGAATAAGGTAACCAGTATAAGTTGTCTGCTGCTAGAGAATGGATTGGAAAACAAATACCATGGCAGCAGATATGCGCGCAACAGTAGGACTGTTGGAAGAGATGTACTCTGTGTGATCCGTGCCATGTCTTGTCACTAACACATGACAGTGTATCTTCCAAAATGTTGGTGAACCTCTACTAGTATACATGGCATCATGTCACAGAGAGTAGTGCTGTTCATAGTCAATGCTGTAGGAACCTCAAATCTATCTGTAATAAGCCTTCCAGGAATGTGTTTTCAGGTGTACTAATTATATCCAGTTTTTATTTCATAGTAGGTTGAAACAACAATCAGTTCCAGTTAATGACACAATGAAGAATAGCAAATAAGACAAAAACACCACAGTTAATACATAAACTGTATACTTTGCCCATGGATGATAATGTGTAAATTATCAGACCTTTCAGCATACCCTGTTCTCTCCCAGTTGACAGACTGCAACATTGGCAACTCTCGAGACACCTCATTTGAGCAACTCATCATGACAGAGACAAATGGCAGAGGAGTGGACCTTGTTCTCAACTCCTTATCTGAGGAAAAGCTGCAGGCTTCTATACGCTGCCTTGCTCCTCGAGGACGATTCCTGGAGATTGGCAAATTTGACCTTATAGGCAACAATACTATTGGTAAGATGCATACTGTCTGTCTATTTCTATTGAAAACTCTTCTTTTCTTAATGCCACAGCATCATTCAACATATATGTTACATCCGGAATTTAACTCCTCTGTCTATATTTCAGTGTACACCATATGTTAGGCTGTAAGCTTAATTTCTCTGACCAAGAAATAAGGAATGAAGAGGTCCTGTGTGGTGAGGTTTGCACTGGCCTGTTATGAAAAGAATGACCTCTCGATTCATTTTTCAATATCCTAGTATTTCCTGCAGATGAGCAGGGTGTTCTAGATGTAACGTGATTTCATAATTATCCTGGACAGCACTTCAACAAGTTGTGCACTCATGGAGCTTGAACAAATGAAAGTTTTAAATGAAGTTTTGCACAAAAAATATTGATGAATTTAGTTTGGACAATGATAGCGTTTGTGGGAGTGATTATACACAACTGGTGACCCCAGGAACCCACAGAGTTGGTGACAGCAACAGTGATAATATTAGTAATGAACAACAAGAAATCATAAATGTAGGATTGAGAGAAATATCCAGTAAGTTTGTATGAAAATATATAGACTCTTTTTCAGCTTCATGAGAAACTTTTCCTGATATGTAGGGTCCCCATTTAGACACTGCTGAAGTGATGTCATGGGAGCATATGACAACATTTTAAATAGAGCTATCGTACAACTCATTGGAGGTGAAACCAACAGATAGCCTCAGCAGGACATTTCAAAGAGTGTCAATTTGTTTCATATTTTGCTCTAGGATAAGGATGCAGGAGGAAGATGTTACAGTAGACGAATTGTACTTATATTGGCTCTTTTTATGTTGATGAACATTGTGCAAAAGCCTAACCTTATATCATACTACTCACAGAACTAAACTGGGTGCTATTCACACTATCCCTTTTTAGAGACTTTACCTCTGGAAATACCAGAGGCAATCATTAAATTTATGCACTTCTCTGATAACAGTGAGAAAAGAGAATTTCAGGGCCCCTCTGAACTTTTCAAAATTTATCCAAGAATTCAGCACCTAAATAACAAGTTCTAAAATCTGTATTTTCTCAACCGACAAATTTTTCTTCAAGATGTATGGACTCTGTGAGTCTAACTCCAGCTATGTTTGGTCCTTTCTTATTTATGTTGAATTAGGAATTAATGAATCAGTTAGTTATTGCAGAAACAATTAAACCTGCAACAATTGTAGTAAAATTGTCAGGAAAGCTTCTTGATAGTGGACATGCTGTGAGGATGGTGGTATAGCACTCTAATGGTAGAACATATGGCAATGCTTACCTAATCACCTGCAAAGTAGGACCCTTGCGCGCACACACACTTGCTCCATCAATCCTGCCATTGTTGGAAGCAGCGGTGGAAGGCTTCTTTTGGAATCTTCTGGACCTCAGCCATCACATTTGATTTGATGTCCTCCATGGTTGTGAAACGTGTCCCCTTGATGCCCATTTTCAGAGTAGGGAACAGCCAAAAGTCACTTGGAGCGAGATCCAGAGAGTATGGTTGTTGAGTGATGACAGGAATGTTTTTCTCAGCGAGAAATTGCTGCTCAACAAGCTATGTGTGGCTCAGTGCGTTATCGTGATGCAGAAACCACTGTCCCTGCCACTCGTCACGCTGCTTCCTCCGAACCACATCACGCAACCCCTGCAAAACTTGCACGTAGAAATGGCCCGTAACAGTGCCAACTTCTTCCTCCAACTCTGCGATGGTCATTCTTCGATCACATTGAATCAGTTGTCGCACTTTTCCAATCATTTCTTCGGTTCTGGATGTCAAACATCTCCCGCTGCGCTGGTCATCCTCTAACGTCTCGTGCCCAGTCTTAAACTGAGAAAACCAGTGGTAAACTGTGGATTTCGTTAGTGCAGTATCACCATAAACTTGCTGCAGATCCGATTGCATCTCTGAAGCAGATTTTCCTAATTTGCACATGAACTTGATATTCATATGCTGTTCGAACTGCGACATTGTGCCGAATGACCAACAGTCACATCTAATTCAAATGGAACAGTNTATATATATATATATATTATACTGTGACATAATGACTGAAAGCTGGAATACTGGAACAAAATAGAGGCAGCTGTTGCTATGAAATATTGCACTAAACACGTTTAAACTGCAGTGAGTAAACACACAACAACAAAGCAACCACAGAACCGATATTTTCTGTGCAGTCTGTGCCAAGGCTATATAGCAAGGACCAAGAGGGAGACTTAAAGCCAGGAATGACTGCTGGTGAGGGCCAGCAGCAGTTTAGCCAAGATGTTTAGTTTATTATTTTGTAAAAGTAAATATATTAAACTTTTGTTTTACAAAGCTCTGATTAGGTCAGTTATGACTTATGCCTGTCCAACCTGGGAATATGTGGCAGATGCTTAACTCTCAGAGATTCAGCTACTGCGCTGATGGTAATCTTGACAGATGCACTCCAGTTCATGAATTACATGTGACTTTCAAAGTTCCATACTTATATGACTACATAACTAGAATATACAGGACACAGGAAGAAATAATTCTAAACCATGAAAATCCAAATGTACATGGTATTTGACAAGGAGAAGCCAGGTAGGGAAATAATGGGAGGCTTTATACGTACTTGGCAATGGTCCGGCCTACAGTTGTTCAGCTGACTAACTGCAGTTTCAGAGTGGTCAAAGCATAACCTGCTGCAAAAGCCTGTACTGACAGAACTCCTCCATATATCTAGTATAATTGTTACTTTGCATGGTGTGGAAAGGGTGCGTAGAGCCATAGTGAACCGGGTGCTGTGACAGCATGGATATACTCCAGCTGAAGCTGTGGTGCAACAAATATAGTGCCTATACAGAAAGACTGACCCCTCCCCACTTCTAACCTTGTACCTGTCTAAGAGAGAACAAAAAATTGTTCATGAATCTTTAGAAGATCTGTGGCCAGAATTGATTGTGCTGGCAAGGGCCAGCAGCAATTTAACAATCCGACTGAGTCAGTCACAACAATGAGCAGTAAAATATGGTTATTAATCCCGTGGGATTCATAACGAAGAATGACTGTGTGGGCAAGTGCCAGCAGTAATTTACCTGACTCACCTACTGAGAGAGTTACACAAATTCCAGAGTCATGAGATAGTAAAATATGATCATGAGGCTTACTGAAATTGGAACCAAGAATGTCTGTGCTGGTGAGAACCAACAGTAATTTGCCCAATCCTGACATATCCAACAGTAAGTTGAATGTCAGAATCGGTGCTATCAGGCAACAGCTAGTGAAGGCTTGGTATTTACAGTAGTGATGTTTAGAGTGTGTAGATTAGTGGAGATATTATAATTATTTGAAGTTACAAGTTATAAGTATTCACTAAATTCACTTATCAGTCCAAACCCACAAACATATGAAAATATTTTTAAAAGAAGTAAGAAAAAAATGGTAAAAAATTTATTCTCATGGCTTTTCTCTTCTAATATTATGAAACAGTGCATCAAACAGTGGTTCCTTTCATTATAAATCAGAAAAATGGCCAAGAAACTGTGTTCGATTCCTAGCAGAGGCAAGAGATTTTTCCTCATCACAGCATCAAGACCAGCTCTGGGTCCCACCAAGCCTCGTGTATGTTGGGAAACAGGATTCTTTCCCTTAGGAGAAGGTGGCCAGGTGTGAAATTCATCTCTAGTGCGAAGGTTAAGAATGCATGTATCAGTACCTCCACCCCCCCACACAGTTTCATTGTATAGTGCTAAATTAATTAAGCACAAAGTCAGGTTGATATTTTCTGTCAAAGTCAACACATTTCAGAATCAAATTGTAGCCCCTCTTGTTCTTTTTATACATGCAATTTGACATTGTTCTTACTATTTCACAGATATATTGTCAGATAACTATAACAAGTTTTGAAGTGCACATATAATAACACATCTGGCATGTTGACTGTGTTATTGCATCAGATTTCCAGTTTGTGAGCTTCAGTTCATTATGCTATCTGATGCATAGACCAGGCAGGGAGAATGAGCAGTGGCAGAATCATTGCAGCACTTCCAAAGTTATGAGTTTACACTGAATTGTATTCACTTTTATTTAATAATTTTCATCACCTTAAAATTTGTAGAAATAAATGCATAGGAAATAAAATGTGTTTCATTTTTATCAATAATTTTGTTTGAGACTTTGTCAGTCTGGTGTATAATTAGCACCTTATACTCTAGAAACACACAGAGACACAGCAGGTCATCACATAAAGTGTCTTATTTTCATTTGATTTTAAATAAAACTGGATTTTATCAACAGATTATTAGAAAACTCCCAAGTATCAAATTTAATAGAAATCTGCTTAACAGTTCTCAACTTATTGCATACATGCAGACAGAGAGATGGCCAAATATGCATATCACAGGCAAATTTTGCAACTTCTTGCTGCGAAGTGGTAAAATGTGTCTGTGGGGTTTTATGTAGTTTGTTTTTCGTCATTACTCCGATGACAACCCACTTCTTCGGAACAGTTTGTTGGTCCTGAAAAGGACCGTGGTTGCTGAGATGTTTGATCGGTGAGGTGGCGTGGCGCGCGCCGGTAGGGAGAGAGGTTAGTTGCGGTGATTTGACTGGCCACTGCGCGGCCGTTGCTGGAGGTTGCTTGATCGCCATGCGGCAGGTGAGTTGAAGTTGCGTGGTCGTGCAGCACGGTCGTAGATGAGGCAGTGGCTACGCCAGATGCCCATCGCCGTGCGGCAGGTGAGTTGAAGTTGCGTGGTTGCACAGCGCGGTCGTAGGAGTGATGAGGCAGTGGCTATGCCAGATGCCCAGTGGGTCAGACAGGTACACGACCACCGGCGAGTCCAGGCGAGTTGCCCCAGTGCGTCGGGTGTGAGAGCCGGAGGGCCAAGGCAGTCGTGCCTGGCGCAGCCTGCCGATGCCTCCGAAGACTGAGCGCTGGCAACGAAGCCTGCTGGCTGGTGATGCTTGAGTGTGGCTTGATCGTAGACTGAAGTCAGACTGATGCTGCCGGGTCGCGGCTGCTCCTTTTTATACACTGCTCGGTGGGTGGAGCGAAACTTGAAATTGAGGAGGAAGAATTTTCAAGGCGCTGATTGGCTAGTGCGCTTGATGATGTAGATGGGGGCTAGCAGCGAGCGCAGTATAAATGCAAACGTTTGGAGCAATTGGATTGGTTAGCGCGCGTGATGGTGAAAAGTGATGTGAAGAGTGTGCATTGCAGAAAATGGGTGATAATGTGGGATGTCCCCACATGTCAATCTGATTTATCACCACTGGATACTAGCATGAGAAGCAATCCTTCTGATTGCCTTTTATCCTATAATGCAGTTTTATGTAGCATTTGTGGCATTTACTTGTGAGCAAATCCCATCACACAGGCATGGAGGTGTTCCTGAAGGGTGTGAGCTTCCATGGTGTGATGTTAGATGCAGTCTTCGTTGGATCCTATGAAATGAAGAAGACTTTGCATGATGTAGTTGCTCAAGGAATCTCTGCAGGGGTTGTTCAGCCCCTACCAAGGACTGTGTTTCCTCACTCCAAAGTGGAACAGGCTTTCAGGTACAGTTGTCTTGAAGGAGAAAAACTTGACAGCAACTGCATGGATTAGGTCAATTGACTTGTTCAGTTCCATTAAAAATTTTGATCAAACCACATTTTTATTTATCATAATTGAATTCATGACTGTGGTAGGTATTATCATTAAGATTATTATGTGTAATTCGCCATCTACATTTATCACAAGAATTTCTATATATATATGTTCACTAGGAGATGCATTTGAGCATGTCAGCCATCTTCAATACCCTTTGTGATAAGTGCAAAGGGTCAGTGACAAGAAATGTTCTTCAAGTTTTTGTAGGTTCCAAAACTTTCCTCTCTTACACACCATAACTCACAATTCTCTTTGGGATTTTATTCCCTTACAACACTTCACCACGTTCTGCTGTTCTGTCTGTATTAGTAAATGATATTCCTTTTTGATTTGTTCGCTTCACCTTTGATCTCAGAGCAAGTCCAGTGATGCAGCATATGAATCTAGGCATGTGTAAAAATGACTTTCAGTTCAAGAGAAAATCAAGAGGAGAATGTGGAACAGTTTTGATAATTGAGACAAGAACTTCAGTAGACAGATTTTATCACTGTAATGATTTATAACACAAGCCATTATTCTACAGAGCATTAAACCATACAGTCATAATTTACCTGAATTGAAGCTGAGTCTGATTATAAGATTACACTCCCCGGTAACGGAATCGCACAACACTTCCACCGGATGCTCAAGGCAGCCATCATGTGCCATGCAGACCAAAAGTGGACAGAGGCTTTTCCCCTGATTCTTTTCGGATTTGGCATGGCACTGAAAGGGGATGTTGAAGATCAGTAGCAGAACAACTATACTGCGAGCCCTAAGACTCTCGGGTGAGCTGCTGGCTCCGACAGGCTACCAAGTGAATCCATCACACCTCATCATCGAGTTCTGCCAACACATGACCCGCCTCAGACCAGTTCCAGCAGCATGCCACAACTCCTGTGCTACATTCTTGCTCAGCGACTTTGAGACGTGCCCGCACTTCTTCCTCTGTCATGACACAACGCTCCTGGTGTTAGAGTCCCCCTACAGCATCTCCTACCATGTCCTGTCACACAGATAGAAGACACTGCATTTCCTCGTGCGCTGCATTCTCATCATGGTGCCAGCTGGCAGGGTCAAGCCAGCCTAAATGGTGAATGAGACTGACCGCTGGACCACCACCACCTTCAACTAATTTATTAATCCAACCCTGGCCGCAGTACCACCTGCCGTGCCACCACCGCCCATCGCAATTACTACATGCTACCAAATCCATGTACGTTTCCCCGCTCGCTTCAACATCTGAACATCAGCCCCGGCGGTTATGCAGGAGCCATCTACATTGAATCAACCGCTGACAGATCAGTTCAGACCACAGCAGCTCCAGAGCCCGTTGCCTCGCACACATCCTAGCCACAGTGTAATTCTGACACGTTAGTCGTCATTCACAGTCTAGGAACTAGCTGCTGCTGAGCAATGACTCAGTTATCAGAAGTTTCGGTGGAGATGGTTTCTTGGAAACAAATCATCGCTGGGTCATGAACAGACATTTCCGTACAGAGAGATTAGTATGTATGAGTATGAGTATGAGGGGTGAGCCATGGAAACCGGCCCTCGCACTGCAATGTTTAATGATCTATTGTGCTTCCCTTATGGATTAACCCTTTATAAATCCTACACTTCAAATGAAATGTAGGACTTTATTTATAGGGGCATCATAGAAGTCACTAGGTTCCATGAAGAATTGACCCAGGTGGCGATATCTTAGGTAAGCTATAGCCTCACAATCACATAAGATATGTGTGGCTGATTCATCTTCTTGTAGGCACCTTTCACAAGTTGGGTCGTCTGTCAGTCCCAGTTTGAAAAGGTTTCCTCTTAGGTGGCAGTGTCTGGTATGTAATCCTACTACCCATCTTAACACTTTGCGGACCGGCATTTTTATACCTACTACCCTAACTTGTGCACTGTTCACTTNACCAATGCTTCTAGAAGCGCTTGATGATGTGATATTTCTCGAAACATTCCCCTCTGTGAAGTGGCATTACACAAAACTTGCAAATGCAGGCAGTCCCACTCCTTTTCTTGTGAATTGCGCAAACACGGCGTTGCCTAGAAGGCTGCGTCCCCTTGAAATGTTCACTCTTCACAATTTTCGCGAGGGTATGTTTCCGCATATCACCCGAGAGTCGCCCAAAGGGTTCAGAATGAGGCCTGCGTGGTGTGGGAGTAGCTGGCCCCGGTCATACTAAGACTGTGTCTGCCGCCGGTTCTGCCGCCACCGTGTGGTCTGTAGACCAGGCTTTTGCCACATTCAGCAGAAATGCCTTGTATTTCAATTTTGAATGAGGGTTTAGATTTTTGAAAACCAAAAATGAATTGAAATTAGCACAGTTTATAAGCCACAAGGCAACTTCCTTTGTCCACTTTGCTGTTTTCCGAGGAAGAGAATAATAGGCCAAGTACTGATCGGCTCTATCAACTCCCTTCATGAACATTTTATACTCGGAAATACAAACAGGCTTCTTTACCTGTCCATGTCTCCTTTGAATATCAACCATGCTCGAATTGTGAATTGTGGAAATCATATTCACAACACAAGTATCC
>NW_019734986.1:40707-49338 GCF_002891405.2 Cryptotermes secundus | reverse complement strand
TTGGAGCTGTTCTCATTGCTCCCGTAATTCCCAAGTAGGCCGTCCTTTGCAATTCGCTTAGTTCAGCATGACTTGCTTTAAGTTTAACTCTAGACCACCATATAGTGGCAGCATAGATAATTTTAGATCTTACTACAGCAGTGTATATCCAATACACCACCTTTGGTTTCAGTCCCAGGTTTTTCCAAATGTTTCTCTGCATGTCCAGAAGGCCTTGTCCATCTGTTTTTTTATGTCAGTCCCTTGTCTAATGTTATTCCAAGGTACTTGACTTCACTGGATAGCCGGATCACTTGACTGAAGAGGATTGGTTCCTTAAGCCCCTTTATATTTCTCCTCCTAGTAAAGGGTATAATTATGGTTTTGTTCGGATTGATCAACAAGTTTGTTCTTTCACACCACTGTTGAACTGTGTGCAGGGCTGTTAGTAGGACCTCTGACAGAGTGTGAGGGAATTTCCCAAATATTAGGATTGCTATATTATCAGCATATGCTACTGTGTAATGACCTTTACTGTTGAGCTCCCAAAGAAGTTCATCCACGACCAGGCTCCACAGCAAAGGGGAAAGAACACCTCCCTGCAGACACCCTCTCACCGCAGACGTTTCTAGGGTCTCTCCAGACAATGTAGCACTTATATTCCTGCTTTCCAGCATAGCACAGATCCATCTGCATATTGTGGGCTCAATGCCATGTCTTTCCGCAGCCTGTTTTATTGTGTCAAAATGATTCTATCAAAGGCTCCCTCTACACCCAGGAATGCTCCAGGGGCAATATCATTGTGTTCAGTTGCATTTTCTATACATGCAACCACATTATGCAGTGTGGTTTCAGTAGATTTACCTGTTTGGTAAACATTTTGGTTTCAATGCAGAGAATGAATCTTCAATGCACCGTCCCTAACGTATCTATCTACTACTTTCTCTGTCGTTTTGAAAAGGAAAGATGACAGGCTGATAGGACAATAAGCATTAGCCTTAGTATAATCAAGTTTCCCGGGCTTCATTATAAATGTCACTTTGACTTGCCTCCAGGCTGTAGGGATAAACCCATTCGCCATGCAGGCTCTGAATATGCGGCATAGGTGTGGGACTAAATGTTCCATCCCTTGCTGCGGAAGTGTTGGAACAATTTCATCTGTTCCCGCAGACTTACATATTTTGAAGGTACCTAATGCCCATCTAATTTTTTATTGATTGATTACCCCACCAGCCAGGTTCCATCCTCCCCTGTTCATTATGTGTCTACATATGCCCAGGTTCTGCTGGACCCGCCCATCACCTGAATCATCAATCAGCTTTGAACCAGGGAAGTGAACTCTGAACAGTTCTTTCAGTGTCCCTTTCCCAGTTTGAGTACCCTTACCATCAGGCAGCTTGATAGTACTGACTTTGTTGGTCACCTGTTTCGCTATGACCCTCATGAGTCTGGCACTGCCTGGTACATCATTGATCTGGCAGTAACTCCAAGAGGATCGCTTGGCTTTCCTTAGTTCTTCATTATAGCTGGTGAAGTTTTCTATGTAGGTGTCCCACAGCCCTGTTCTTTTTGCTATATTAAATAGCTTTATTGTTTTAACTCTTAGCCCACTCAGCTTGTTATTCCACCAAGGTGCATTACTTGGTAAGCGAGTTGTCTTGGCTGGACAGTTATGATAATAGGACAAGAGAATGGCCCATTACAACTTGTCAACAGATAAATCTATGTCTCTTATCATGCTTATATTTCGTGAAATAATATACAGATACAACTTTAGGTTGTCCTTGTATGACTCCCAGTTGGTTCTCCTAGAATTCCTAAAGGTAACTTGTTTTGTGGTTATGCCACCTATTAGAAGGCATATGTATCTGTGGTCCGATAAAGACGGCTCGCCAGATACATGCCAGGTTTCCTATTTTATTTGTCCCTAGTGTCCAGTCAGTAACCTCCATCCTATTGCGGACCATGAATGTAGGTTCATTACCATGATTTAGAATATTCAGGTTCAAACTCACCAGAAATTCCATAACGTTTTCTTCCCTTTGATTGGTGCCGGTGCTCCCCCACAAAATGTGGTGTTCATTGGCATAACACCCAATGATGAGTTGCTTTCCCTGCAATAGCAGCAGTCTCTGATGTCCCTCATTTCCTTAGTTGGTGATGGTTCATCTGAGTCATATGGAAGGTAGACTGAAGCAACTTCAAGTCCATGCAACCTCCTCGATACATGTATATTTTCCTCAACGCTGTTGCGTCCCTATAACAGTGCTGCAGCAAAGGTAAGGCATTAATATGATTCCTGATATAAACACAGGATATTGCATTATTGCCAGGTGCAGCAGAGTAAACTTTTCCCCCTGTGTTGGTTAAACATCTTATTTGACCCTTGTATAACCAATGTTACTGAATAAGTGCTACATCAGCCTTTCCCTCAGCTAGTTGCTGGTATAAAGCTGCCATGGCTGCTTTGCTGTGGTGTAGGTTAATTTGAAGGAATTTCGTGTTATGTATATTTATTGTGTATGTGTAAGTGTTTACTGTTCTGTCTTAGCCTCAGACTGGGTTCCATTTGAGGGGGTCCCCTGATCTGCTCTGCTTTAGTCTGAGGGAGTGGGTACATCATCCCCCTCCTCCTCAGAGCCTGATTCTGAAGGTGCTATGTCTATCACAGTTTCTATATGGTACTGAGCCTCAGGGTTTTTCAGCACTTTAACAGTCCCCTGTGAGATTCCTGTAAATATCTTAAGTTTTCATGGAGATGGTTTCTTGGAAACAATGCATCGCTGGGTCATGAACAGATGTTTCCCTGCAGATAGATACTTGGAAAGAGACCATTCCTGAGTGATAGTCATTTCCTTGGATATGAGACTGAAGATGTTTTGTCTGGCGGTCCTTCTTGACGTTATGTAACAAGAAACAGAAATCGAGCTGGAAGTCAGAATGAAGCTCATCCGTGTATGCATTTTAGTAACAATAAATATTTGTTATAGAAGTTAACTATGTGGTTATCTCTTCATGCATCGACAGTCCCACAAATGTGAATTAGCGATAGCGCTGTAATTGAGTGTAGTTATGAGTTGCGTGCGTTCAGTAAATCCATTTACCTGTCCAAACCCATTGACTAGTCGCAACATATGTGATATATTAAAGATACCTCAGGCAATGGACAATGTCCAGCATAGTCAGCTCATTAATCAACTGTTAAAACATTTCTGTCACTAGATGGCACTGAGTATGACATACCGGCGTTTAGAATAAAGAACAGGTTTTTATACCTACAGTCGTTTGAAGTTCAATTAAGGGAGTATAACTAACTAACTACCTCCATAAAGCTCGAGTCCTTCTTGAGGCATCATTCAGCTACTCAAGAATTTCCCAGTATTATGTAGAACCTGAAAGTTCAATACCATGTTCACAAGAAGGCACCTCAGGGCTCTGTCCTGAGCCAGTTGAAGCTGGACCATAACACCCAATTGTATTTCTCTAAATCTGTTTCAGTATTATCCTCTCACTTATGGCCATGTCTTCCTAGTGGTCTCTTTCTTTCTCACTTGCTTCTTTTCCCCCATGTGTGCTACATGCCCTGCCCATCTTGTCCTCCTTGACTTGATCATTCTAATAATATTTGATGAATGGTGTGAGTTATGAAGCTCTCATTATGCAGTTTTTGCCAACCTATTATTTCATTCCTATTTATTCCAGATGTTCTCATCACATCCTTTTCAAACACCCACATTCTGTGTTCTTCCCTAATGCCAGAAACCAAGTTTATCACCCATATAAAACTACAGGCAAAATTATTGCTTTGTATATTTTAATTCTCATGTTTTTAGACATCATATGTGAGGGCAAAAATTTCTGAATTGAATGATACCAAGAATTACCTGAATTTTATCTGCTGTTAATTTTCTTGTGGATCAAGATTTGATTTGTTGCTGTTCTTCCAGAATATTTTACCCTGCATTCTAATGACCAGACATCAACATATACATAGCTTTCCCTGTGTTTATTTCTGGACCAACCTTGTTACTAGTGTCTATTAGAGTTTCTGTGTTTTTTTACATTTGTGTGATTCTCCGGTATATGTGCATCATCAGCATAGATTAGAAGCTGATATGTCGCGTTCATTTTGGTTTTCTTAGACTTCTGTAATGGTATATTCTGAAGCAAATGTAAATAGGAACAGCAGTTTGTTTTAGATCATTTGAATAAGAAATATGTCAGACAAATATTTACTTATTCTGTCTTATGCTGCAACCACATTAACCTAGAAACAATTTTGTTCCTTCAGGGCTGTAGTTGTCTGGTGGGACCTGGCAGTTAAAGGTTTGATACATCCATATCGATGTTTCTTGAGAATCACACAGGCAGATTCTGTGACTGTGTTGCAGGTACATGACAACTGGGAAACATATAGGAAAAGTGCTGGTGCAGATTCGACAGGAGGAAGACAACAAAGTGGTTGTGCCTGTACCACGGCTGATGAAGGCTTACCCGCAGTACTTCTGCAACCCCAGCTACAGTTATATAATTGCAGGTACTGAGTGTTCTTACACTTTCCTCCTGAACATTAAGAGTATGCACATGCTCACTCTCACACTGAGGCCTGCTTGTTGTGAGAGTGTTTGTGAAATGCAGACTTACAGATCTGCACTTGTGGAATATTTAAAGGTACATAAATGTTTTGTCACTTTTCATTGTGGAGGTAAGCAAAACCATGGAAATCTCAAAGTGCTCTCAGTGCTCAAGAAATAACAAGATGATGTCCCCCTATGTCAGTAGAATACAATACAATACATGTGATGTCCCAGTTGAGCTGCATCCACATCACTTCCCACATAAAATTCAGGTGCATTACAGTGGGGTTATCCCTGCTTTGCTTCTGGCAGTTACTGTATAATTGCACAAGTCCAAAGAGAAATATGAACATGTGTGATATATGGCATTGTTGCATTATATAGGGGGCTTGGGAGGTTTTGGTCTGGAACTTGCTGGCTGGCTTGTGTTACGAGGTGCTCGTAAACTGGTACTGTCATCTCGGAGTGGTGTAAAAACTGGCTACCAGAGCTTCCTTATGAGAATATGGCGCAGCTATGGTGCAACAGTAATCATTTCTCTTGCCAACATCACCACAAAGAGTGGTGTAAGAGCTCTGTTGTCAGAAGCAAACAGACTGGCCCAGGTGGATGCCATATTCAACCTGGCTATGGTGAGTGTCATGAATGGTCACATTTATCTAACTCATACTGACTAAATCATGAAATACTAACACAAAGATATCAATAGAATAAATAATAATGATATTATGCTCTTGTCTGCATGCACCACTGTGTGCAATCATTCCAAAAAGATTTATTTATATCATTTTTCAACCACTTGAACAATATTGTGGCATGTAGACTTGTTGCTAGGCAATGACTGCAAAGGCAGCAGCTGTACTTCAGCCATTGCTAAGTAACAGCTTCACAAACAATCATGTTTCCAAGGCAACAATTACATAGCAATAATGGAATGGTGTTTTCTGTGCAGTCCATGTCCAGAGGTTATAAGTGGGACAGTTAAATAGTGAGAGCCAGTTGAGTTGAGTTGAGTTGAGCTGAGTTCAATTGAGTTCAGTTGAGTTAATTGATTGGTGAGTGACTGAGTCACTCAGAGAGTTGGAGAATTGCTGAGTTTCCATCATGAGCTGTTTCTGTGAGAAGCTGATAAATGAGGCTGGGGACAGTTCAGGAACACAGAGCAAGGGGAATGTCTGCCATTGGAAGCTGCTACCAAGCAATGGCTATTGAAGACTTGACTCTGGATCAGTGGCGTGCCATGCATGGAAGCAAGGGAAACATTGCTGCCATAGTTAAGAAACGAGAAGAAAAGAAGTCGTACATAAATAATTCAGTTTGAATGATAAGGATGTGAATATTGTCATCTTAACATTTTAGCGTATGTTCCTGTTCAAAGCCACATACCTACTCCTCCCTTCCCCTGCTTGGTGGGCCAGACCAAGTTTCCTTTCATTAATCTTCATATGAATTTGTCTCACCCGAAGTCATCAAGGGAAGCATGCTTTGTTTTGCTGGCTCTAGGTGTGTTTTTTGGAAGTCAAAGAATTGTGTTCTTTTGATGGTTATGTGAAAATGAACTGTGTATGTGTGATTTCAGTCTTGTTGGGTGTTATAGGTAACATTAAATTTTATTAGAATATTGTAAGTGCATATTTAGATGTCATAAGATTGTATTTGTGATCGTATTTTGATGCATCAGAAAAAGCTATCCCCATTTAGGGGAAGCAAGTGTGATATTGTGGTACAAGTGGCAGGGGAGTGATTAGGCTACACGCACATGGCACAGCTAAAATGAATGCTGGCAGACAACGCGACTGCGACTGTGCAATCGAAAGCCGTTTAAAACGGGGGGTTCAATAGCAGGTACTTTTCTGGAAAGAAAATAATTATAGAAAGAGGACGACTGTGTGAGGATATTTAATTTGGAACAGCATTCTAAAACAGAGTGGCTATCTGGTTGCCGTAATATAGGAAAATTGTTTTGTTGGCCATGCCTTTTGTTTCTCAGTGAAAAAATGTATGGAACAAGACTGGGTTTCATGATATCAACAACCTTCATAAAGCATTGAAACAACATGAGAACTCTCAGGCTCACATTATTTCAATGGTGCAACTTGTTATATTTGGGAAATCTTGAATTGACTGTCAACTTGACAATCAAAAGGGCCTGATGATACGACAGCATAATGAAAATGTGAAAGAAAATAGAGAAATAATGAAATGCTTGATTGATATCATCTGCCATTTAGGAAAGAGGCAACTTGCCCTCCGTGGTCATGATGAAAGCATGGATTCTATCGACTGAGGTAATTATGTGGAATTAGTTCATTTGTTGAGGAAATCTGATCATAAACTCAATGTTCACCTTGAGAACAGTACAATATTTACAGCTTTATCGAATACAAAACGGAGAATAGATTTGGTCTTCAAATAAATTTTGGTTAGTTGATTGCTATCAGTTCGTTTATTAGATACCACTGCTTCCCTTACCAAAAATAGTACCGCACACCTCTGCTCTGGATACTAGTGTGTGTTCATGTGTGGGTGGGTGTTTAGTCATGCATTGTATCAAAGAGCCCATTGAAACTTATCTTCAATAAAGAGTCCATCTATAGTCATTCACACACGTGGCAATATTCATGCCACGGAGTTATCGAACGTTCAGGATATTTGTTTCAATAATTAACAGCATGGTGTATGGTCTCTTAAGGAACTGATAATCACTTGATCCAGAAATTCTTCTCCTTTGGGACATCCACAACAAGCAGTTGAAATATGTGTCTGTGAGATTTACCATGGTTATCTTTCTTTTGGAGTATATCCACTTCACAACCACTGAACAGATTTTCATGAAATCTGATGTAGGGATGTTTTACCATTTTCGTCAAGATATTGCAATTTGGGTTAAAGAAAATAACTTGCACATTACATGATGAGTGTAATTCATGAAATATGTATTTGGCTGATAAGTGTTTTCAACAAACTTTGCAGAGAAAAATAAAACATGTGTTCTGTGGCCAGTTCACTTTTTCTATGTCGTATGTTTTTCCAGAAAATGAAACAAGGAAGTTTAAGCTGTTCCATCTGATAACTCGAGAACCATTAGATTGAGTTTTGTAAAATTATATGTTAAGGTATCTTCACAAATTTGTTAATTTACTTAAAATTTTATGCTGTAGCACACAAGGGAAGTGGTACATTATGTGGAAGCCCAAATACAGATTTCTGGATCATAAACAATGTGTGGTGCAGATAGTGCAAATATTCATCTAACAATGCAAGGATCTCATTCCATTGAATTGTGTACGTAGGAATTATGACACACACAAATAAGGAAAACTTAAAAAAAATGTTCTGCTGAAGACTGTAAGCCACAGGAGTAGCACCTTCCAGCCCAATGCCCTCCCCTCGTTCATGCCCCTCCCCCATGCATCCATTTCGTCATTTGTTTATCGTTATCCCATCATTCCATGTAACACGTGAGTTCCCTTTCCTCCCTTGTTTAGAAAGGCAGACCACCATTGGTGTGAGTAGAGATAAGAAGGCACTCTTTGCTTGCCAGCAGTCGGGCAACGTAAATTGTTAACTTCTGTTTTGACTGGTCTTTCCAAATTGTGTTTGGACACTTCAATCTGGCCATTGAGGGCAAGGGGCCTCCTCATTGAAACAGTATGTAATTTCCAATTGTCAATAGATTTTCTGTCAAGTGCAACAATATATATTTTGGTCACTTATTTATCTCATCTGCCTTACATGTTTCGGTTCCAAGGAACCATCTTCAGAGGCACTTACAACAAATCATGAAAACACTGGCACAGCTCAACATCCACAGTATGTAATTATTTGTGGAAACTATTACATATATCGGAGTGTTAAGCACAACACTTCCTAGGATCTTGAATGCAGGTATAGCACTTGCATCTAAAAAACCACCCTCAAACCGAGTCGTCAACGTTAAAATTTTTAAGTTAAAATTTTTTAAAAAACGTTCAAGTAAAATATTCAGGCTCCTTCTTGGTGAATCGTCCCAATGGGGGGAGGCGTCAGCACGGGGTTGTGTGGGCTTGTGGTCGGGTGTATCTTACGCGATGTG
>NW_019734986.1:36726-40293 GCF_002891405.2 Cryptotermes secundus | reverse complement strand
GAGGGACCGTGTTGTACTTAGGCCCAAATTAACATGGATCTGGTTAGGGATTGGCTGAATGCAGATGAGAGAAACACCGAAATTTTAGGTTCAGCCAATCAGCAAAATTTCAGAGGAGAGGAATCCAGGCGTTCCCGGAACCATCGGGACTTCTGCCTCTCCAGAGCAGTCACCAGTCATCAACAGTGAGTAACAGGAGTGAGTAGCCAAAAGGGAGTAACAGGAGTAACCTCCCGGACGTTAAATCGGTGTTGGCCGAGTCCAGTGTACAAATTCAAAGTGTTACAGCCTGGTAATGGGTAATTGTAGTGCACATCTACAATAAAGAGCAACTGTGTTGGTGAAGTGCGAGTTTTGTGTGTTTTCTCTCTCCTTGTATGAGCAAGGCCCAGAAGTCGCCCTGAGACAGAATCTCGTCCTACCGTCTGAGCAGTCGGAACCCCAAACGCCCACCTACCCAGATCCCCACCTTTGTTTTCCCCGTTCCAAATTCGTGGATTTCACCCAAGTCCACTGGAGCCCACACAAATCCAAATTCAGAATAATCCCACACCCTACCCTGAACCAGACAGCTACAAGGAAGCGGCGGATGAAAGTGCAGACCACAAAGGGGCGAACGTGACGGCGAGGTATAAGTGACGCCGAACGTGTAGGCGAAAGGTAAGGGAAGTAATAAGTGGCGACCAACTCGTGAAGCTTGAAGTCTCACTAAGCGGTTAAACAATAATAAGTGGCGCAGCCAACGCGTGGCGACGACGTCTTTGCAAGCACGAGAGCAAGAGGAGGGAACACAGCACAACACGTCCCAAATATCGAGGAGTTAAGACGGACGGAGCCAGTAGCTACCCATCCTACAGCACCAACGCCGCACACGAGGTCAGCAATCTACTTACAAAAGGTTAGTGACGAAACGCTAAGATGGAGAGTCGAACGCTGAGAAGCCGCACAGTAGAGACTCGGAGGGACATCCAGAGTTCACCGGCAGGGGAGAATGCATCTACGGGTCCCACTGCATCACAGGGCAACTTAGGCAGTGTGAGTGAAACAGTAGGACCGGCCCCCATTTATCCTCAGGAACAAGAGTTAGTAGAACAAACAGAAACAATGTCAACGCAGGCAGAAATGGTTAAAACCAGTGCTCAGGGTCCCCTTTCTAGTGCGACCACCCAACTGGAGCAAATGCTTGCGTCGTTCATGACGGCAATGCAGCAGAGCAATGCCCAGTTAAGGGCAGACTTACACTCAGCCCAAGAAAGCATTAGGGTAGAGGTAAACAGTGTTAGGTCCGACCTGAGTTCGAACCAAGAAAGCATTAAAGCTGACATCCTGAATGTGCAGGAAAATTTACTGACACGTTTGGATCAACAAACCCAACAGCTCAGGAAGGAGTTCACCAGTAAGTTAAATGCAGAAAGTCGTCGAGTTACAAACCTAGTAAATCAGGTTCAGAACAAGACCACTTCAGAGTTAGCAGTAGTTAAGAAGCAATTACAGAGTGTTAGTACAGAGCTAGACTCGTGCTTAGGCCAGTCCCACATTACTACTCAAATAGCAATAAATGAACTAGCCGATCAGCTGCAGGAACATCGAGCAGAGGTTGAAACTAGGCTCGCTGGTCAGAAGAAGAGACTCGAGAAAGCCTCGGAAGGGACCACTCAGGAGAAATCCGCAGTGGAACGCCATTTAGACTGATTGGATGCTAAGGTTAGGGCACTTGAGACAAATTTTAGCGAACTGCCAACCAGGCAAGCTTTGGCACCCATGGCGCGTGGAATAGGCCACGACGCCAACTCTCCTTCTGAACACCAAACGAATGACCGCTCTATGGACACCGGAGGGACATTGGTAAACTGTGAACAGGTTAGGGAGAATGCCAGCTGTTGTTGCAGGTCAGCCCCCGGTACTGCTAACAGCAATGATGGTGTGAATGTTTGTAGAATGCATGGTACTACTGAAACAGTCCCCCTGTCCAGTTTTCTGAACAACTCAGAACTACCCCTACCACTATATGACGATGCGACTGAGATGAACCCAGTATTTCACATATGGAGGTTAGAAGAGTTTATGGATTTTCGCAACGTACCGCAACAGTTACGCTTGGCGGTCGCTTGCAGGTCCATAGTGGGACAAATAGGGAGACAATGGGTGGAAGCTGCAAGTCCCAATTTGAGGGATTATGAGGCATTCAAGAAAGGGTTCTTGACAAACTGGTGGTCCAAGTCCCGGCAGAGTTCTGTGAAATGTGCTATTTACCAAGCTAAATATGATCGTAGATCTAATTTGTCACTGTCTGCTCATTTTTTGAAGTACGCAACTATGGCCTCGTACCTCGATCCCAGACCCTCTGACGCAGACTTGATTGAAGCGATTAAGTCTCATTTCCCAATAACTGTGCAGCGAGCCATGCTCACCAGTCAGCTGCGCACTGTTGAGGAAACGCTTGATTTGCTTAAGCGTATTGAAATCATGGAGGCGTCGGAAAGTTTCCAACGACCCAACACCCCACCTCAATCCCATCACCAAAATGCTTCAAGGCAGGGGCCTAACCCACAAAGAAGCGACCACAGGGGTCAAACCCAGCCACAGGCACGACAAGCACAGTACCAGCAGCCCCGGAGCCGGTCGCACGGCAACCGGCGGCGCAACTATCGAAACTGTGACCCAAGGAGGGGAGGAGAATCCTCAGTCGTAGGCTCCGGCCCCCTTAACCCGAATGTTTCCCATTTCCACGGAGGGCAGGAGCCAACTAACAGCAACGATCAACGTACGGGAAACTAATGGACGGAGCCATTACGGACCGAGTGGCCCCCGCCATTAAGACCCATTTATATCTAGGTCCACCCAAGGCACATCTTCCAAGCAACGAACCCAGTAGTGAGGACGAGTCGGAACCAGAACAGGTCGAGAAGTCAGACGAGACGACAGGTTGTGTAGTGCTTTTCATCAATGAGGCGAACCTAATCAGTAGTCCTCAAATGACAATTAGTGTATCAGGCAGGTTTGACATCACCGCAATCGTAGATTCCGGCAGTGAGGTCAATCTCCTGTCTGAAAGAGTCTATGAGGAGCTCACCAAAACAGGGTTAGACATTCCGGTACTACCCGTCGAAAATGTGATTCTTGTGACAGTTTTTGGCAAGCGATCTAAGCGGATTCGTCGGCAGGCCCTACTCTAGTTTTCGATAGGCCACAATGTGTTCGAAACCATCTTCATGATATCATCTCAATTGGCCAACGACGCCATTATAGGTTGTCGATTCCTGAAAGAATATGGATTCCGAATAAACTTTGATTCGGAAACGTTTACTTATGTACGCGAGGGCATAAGTAGGGAGCAGAGATTTGCCCCTAAGGCAGGACTAGCCAAGGCTTGCAGCGATGACCGAAGGGTTAGCAGGGAACTTACCCACACAAAGCAACTGTATGCAGGTCAGCGACCTAGTAACCAATCAGCTGATCAGGCCACCACTACTTTCCTTGCCAGCGCAGCTGACAACTGCGAGGGATTCCCACCCTCCCAGACCACACAAGGCAGAGAGGCGACCAAATGCACTAGACCCGGTCTTC
>NW_019734986.1:33145-35534 GCF_002891405.2 Cryptotermes secundus | reverse complement strand
AAGGAAGCGGCGGATGAAAGTGCAGACCACAAAGGGGCGAACGTGACGGCGAGGTATAAGTGACACCGAACTTGTAGGCGAAAGGTAAGGGAAGTAATAAGTGGCGACCAACTCGTGGGGCTTGAAGTCTCACTGAGAGCGAACGGTAAGGACTATAATACTATCACCTGTAGTTTCCGGTTCATCCCCCCTTTTTCCTTAAATGTAAGCCTTTATAGTAAGCTTACTGGCGCCCAGCATTAAGGTAATCCATATCCCGCAAACGGTTATTAACAACAACAACAAAAAGGGAACCAGAACCGGATAAGAAGGACGCAGCAGCAACCTGCAAACTCGGAGTAACAACAGGTGAGAGGGAACGGCTAGAGGAGCAGATGCAACCAGCAACCAAGGGGCCAAAAGGACGGTAAGAGAAGGAAGGTGGCACCAGCGTAACGGAATCGGAGTGAGCGGTTAGAATACGATAATGCGTTCCATGCCAAAAAAATACCCAAAAAAATTTATGTATAACGTTTATTCAAAGAAAATTATGTATACATTGTTAAGGAGCGTGAATCATATTCATCTTTTCTTCTATGCAGAATGAACCAACCTGGAATGCGAATTCAATTTGCAGGAAACAAAAAAGAAATAGAAATAATTAGTTTATTATTTATGATACATATTGTAGCGTGTTTAGTGTGTCACGCCACAAATAAGTTCACGCCGTTGTCCGATATAGCGGATTTATTCTGTTCGCTCACATTTTACACACACTTTACAAACATCTGCCCTTGCAGTGTTACAATCACTGCTTACAGTAACTCGGCCGACACTGGACTCTCTCCTCTGGCGGTTATTCTAGGACTGACCTCTAAGGTGGCTCGATCGCGACTGACTTCTTAGCCGGCTATTCCGAGACGTTCTTCTCCGAAGGCTGATCCGAGACTGAAGAATTCTCGTCGAAGCTGGGCTTTTATAACCTCGGCCGCTGCTAGGCAAATGCATCCTCTGTTATAACCATGGAGACTCCTGTTAGAACTACAATGGAGCAATTGTTGTTTCCTATGCAACGGTCTATTCTAGTGTTTCCATAGAAGCGTCTCTTCTGGATTCCAGACACGTTACAATATCTAATTCTTTTTTACTAGGACGCTGTCTAGAGACATTTGTTTTTGCCGACGCTTCAAAATTTGATGAAAATGCGACACAGCATTATCATTAAATAAATTTGTAGTGCGCATAGCCACTGCCTTATTAAGGTGATGATTCTCAATGTACGATGCAACAGTTTCCCATGCTTTCAGCATTTCTCTTATTGCGCCAAAAGATTGTTGCTTTGCTGTTACCTCCTCCTTCTTCAGGATAGTGCAAATCGTTGATGTAGACCGATTGTATGTGCTTGCTCGATCAGCCACACTCACACCTCGTTCTCGCTTTTCAATGATTTTACGTTTCATTTCTACGGTTATTTTTATTTTCTTATGGCTGTCTTTTTGCAGCTTTTTCTTCAGGGACATTTTTGCAAGGGTTATTAAACTTTGCACAAAACAAAATCACTAATAATATGTCTGAACACCAGTTTGAAAAAAATGTGTGATCACAAATGACACTAAGATGCTAGCAGAATGAGTGCTAAACACAGAGTGATGTAGCAAGCGCACGATCTGGGACTTCTCCTCTCGTCACTCATTATGTGAAACGTCGCTCGTTAAGCGAGTCATTTTTTACAATTTGTTTTGCTCGTTATGAGAGGTTCTTGTTAAGCGAGGTTCCACTGTATTTGGTTGGGCTTGCTATTGCCCCATTTAATGCTGCTGTATGACCATATAATGGAGTAACATTGCGATCCAGGATCACTTGCAATGTTACATGAATTTTTAGTAATTTTCTAGGTCTAGAGTAAATAGACAGCTCCATATGGTTTCTTTGTTCCCCCTCCTCCCATTTTGGAACAACCAAGATGGTGAAGGTCATAGTTTTGTTTCTAATGCATATTTGAAATACTGAAGTAATGGTCTGAGTCTTATTTATTTCTATTGTTATTGTTATTGTTGTACATAAGGAATTAAGGTTTAACTGTTATTAAATATATTTTGTAGACCCAGTCTTTTCTTGCTGAAATATAAGCTTGCACAACCCATTCCATGTGGGGAACACTGTGAACCTTGTGAACCATGGATAAATTCGGCTACTATCCCAAAATAGTAGTAGTAAATAGGTAGAAGATTGAAGGAGCTGCTAAATTTAGACCTTTATTTCCTGCATGGTACAATCATAATGTAGTTCATCACATCAATTAACTGAACATGGCTCTATATATGTACTATTTCATACTTTCCTTTGTTGCTTTTTAACTGCATGTAGTACCTGCTTGAAAAAAACAATGGAAGCACCAAAATTATTACAG
>NW_019734986.1:17898-33095 GCF_002891405.2 Cryptotermes secundus | reverse complement strand
CTAGCCACACCAAGCAACATCAGCCAGCAGGCTTCGTTGCCAGCGCTCGGTCTTCGGAGGCATCGGCAGGCTGCGCCAGGCACGACTGCCTCGGCCCTCTGGCTCTCTCACACCCGACTCACTGGGGCACCGCGCCTGGACTCGCCGGTGGTCGTGTTACTGTCTGACCCACTGGGCATCTGGCGTAGCCACTGCCTCATAGCTCCTACAACCGCGCTCAACGACTAGCCTTTCACCAGCAGCCGCCGCGCTGCGATCAAGCAACCTCCAACTCATGCTGCCACACGGCAACCAAGCAACCTCCAGCTATGTTCGCACTGCGGCCAGGCCACTCACCGCAACTAGCCTCTCTCCTTACCGGCGCGCGCCGCGCTACCTCTCCGATCAAGCATCTCATCAACCACGGTCCTTTTCAGGACCAACAAACTCTTCCGAAGAAGTGGGTTGTCATCGGAGTAATGACAAAACTACATTAAGAGCCCCACAACAGAATGAATACATTTCCTATCTTATTAAGTAAAACTTATCAGGTATGTTTGCAGGAACTAATAATTGTGATGCATTTAGGAGATCAGCGTTTCTTAGTTCAATGTGTGATTGTTTAGAATAGGTTAAAGTGCTGTTATTGGGTGCAAGTTCTATCAGGAAATTCTGTATGGACTTAAAATCAGCAACTATAAAGTGTTGGAAGGAAGTGAAGTTCTTGAAGGAGAATTGTACTTAGAATGTTATCTTAATAAATTGTAAAATGATGTTTTATCAATATTTGCCACTGGGAAGGAGTATTGTCTTATGACTGAATTATATGGTTATACCATTAACCTGGATCTAGTAATTTTCTGTATACTCGTAAGTCCCACCAATAAGTAGCAAAGTCCTTCTGAGACTCTGGAGAGATGTTGTTTTGTGGCATTTCCTTCAAGTGTGATGTAATGACAGTTCTGCCATTAATCAGTAAAAAGAGGGATACACAGAGAATGCCAGACATGGCATTATGGCAGTGACTGTTTGAGGTACTTCATCACTTCTTGACACCCTGCAATAAACATCTGTTGTTACTTGCAGGTGCTGCGAGATGCCGTCCTGGAGAACCAAACTGAGGCAGACTTTGTCACTTCTGCAGGACCCAAGGCACTTGCAACATGTCACCTGGACGAGTTGTCTCGCCAGATGTGCCCACATCTGCGCCATTTTGTAGTGTTCTCCAGCTTATCATGTGGGCGTGGTTATGCAGGACAGACCAATTATGGCATGAACAACTCTGTCATGGAGCGCATCTGTGAGGCCCGTGTCAGAGATGGGTTGCCAGGCCTTGCTGTGCAGTGGGGTGCAGTGGGGGATGTGGGGCTGTTGGCAGAGGTGCAGGAGAAACAGCAAGGCATTGGTCAGTTATGCTCTGATAACAGTTTTGTGCACCTAGAATAATGTCAATTACTTTTTACAACCTCACATGCAACACTAATATTTTATCAAATTTATTAAAAGATATTCACTTTAAAAGTTGTTACACTATATGTTTCAACAAATGTTGTCATCATCAGGTGTTAAAACTATTGGACAAGGAAAATGCTGTGTTCTGTTTCAATTGCATTAAAAAGAAAAAGACATGCAGCACAACACACAACAGGAGGAAATACAACCCACTGCTTCAAACACACATGTGCATCCAGGGGAATTATATATACTAACAACCTAAGTAACAGAACAGAAGACAGCTGTTTCCTTGTCCAGTAGTGTTAAGACCTGATGATGACAGCATTGGTCAAAACATGTCAAGTAGCAGCTTTTTAAGTGAATATCTTTCAGTAAATTTTATATGACATTAGTGCTGCACATGAGGCTGTAAAAAACTAATTGGCACTAAGTGAATAGTGCAACAGGATGCTACAATATAACATTACCTGGAGTAGGTTTTATGTACACAGCTGAAAGAAAGCTCTCACTGCTGCCAAACCTTATATGACTGAGGGGACTAGAAGTTCAGACTTAGTATTGTCACATATTTGTGGGTGTGTGACTGTAGACAGGGTTTGGACTTTTTGACACTTGTACCACATGACTCAGAACTAGAAGTAATTACACCACTACTCCTCTTCAGCCAGCTGTATATTCACCTTTCATTCCATGGCAACAGCTTCTAAGAGTGGAGGTCCTTCAGCTTCCCATGTTCAGGTCCTTCCTTCACTGACTCCAATACAGAACTGCCTATCAGTTACCTCTTTCTGGAATTCTGCTATCCCTTTTTATAACATTTGGCATGAACTACATAGAATGCATCGTTTTCAGTGTTATAGCCCAACAATATCTTGATTGTTGCTTGCATACTCATTGCCTCTGGAACGTGTTTACCGAGCAATTTCTTGAAAACTGCTGTAGTATATTTGCCTATCTCAGAGTCATTCCATAACAAGAGCTATTCACATTCTGGGTTCAGCATTTTCTTTATGTTTGACAAGCAACAGTACCAGTTTTTCACTCTGACTGTGGTTGCTTCCATTGACAGTATCACAGTATATAGCAGTTGATACTTTAAAGATGGAATAACACTTAATTTACTAAATTACGTTGTACTTGTGTAATTAAAAGAAAGAAAAGATTAGGCATGAGGACTCCACCACAATAACTGCATGTCTCTTTTACATCTGAATGATGCAGTACATACTGACAAGAGCATGAAATAAATTTGAATGGGGTAAGGAAACAGCAGTCAGGACAGTAACATTTGTTTTTTTTTTCTTAAGTCTCCGAATTGATGCATGTTTGCCATAGTAATCTGGTGCTAATGCAAATAGCTTAAATAACATTTTAATAACCTTTTCAGTGGTTTATTGCTATTCACATATTATGTAAGGAGCTTCCTGCTAGGACAGATGTATTCAGAAAAATTCCGCTGTTGCTGTATGCCTATTCTTCCCATCCTGTGATTTGTGCATAGGATCAGTGTGGCAATTCCATATCTGGTCTTGCAGCTGTCTGATTTCAGAGTGATAGCATGAGTAGAGAAAATATAACTTGCAATTGAGGTTTACTCCTAAGGTTCATTTCTTTTCTGAAGTCTTCTTCTGATCCTGGCGCAGTATCCTACATCAGTCACTGTTCATGTAGGTATGTCAGAATTCTGTGTAGGGGCAAGGGACAGAGACATACACTATGTGGCCCTAATAAGGAGTCCCATGATCAGATGTAGGCGAATGGGTAGAACTGCTGCTTTATATTCATGATATATAAGGACCAAGTCTTAATCTAGAGACCGGCCATCCTGACTGAGATAGTTTCCTTAGTCCTTTTAGACAAATGCCTAGAGGCTAAGTGCTTCAAGTTATCACACAACTGCTTTCTTCCACTTTTCTTCAAATTCATTATTCATTCTATCATGTTACACTACACAATTTTGGCTACTGATTTTATAACCGAAGGCACATGGGTGACTAATTCATGTTCCTCAGTGGTATGCAGACCTGTTGATGGTACATGAAATGTTATGGAGAGCTTGTGAGATAAAGTACATACATGCAGATATATTGTGCATGAACATTATTTAAAGGTAAGACCGGTGATGTATCTTTTAGTGCCTTATTTTTTTAACATTTTTCTTTCAGTCTGTTCCATTTGCATACTAGCATTTTCTATATTTGTTTTATTTTTTATTTAAAGAATGAAAGAAAGTGTTTTGTGGAACACCTTGGGAAGATAAAACTCTGTGTGGAGAGGTCTGATGAAGCTCAGTGTGAGAGCAGAGGAAACAACAGTAAAGACAAAATTATCAAGGAAATATGTTTTATATGAAGTTTCAGAGATCATAATTTTTAAATGAAGATCCTCATAGTGTTTGGAACTTCACAGCTGCTGCCCTTTGGATTTATTTTTCCAATTACAAAATGGCTAAGGCAGGAGTGGAATTTGGATAGTGAAGAGAGAAACAAGAATAGAGTAGACTGATGTTTTTAAAAGAGGAACAAGTGGAAGAAACAGTATTAACATATCTGGGAATGAAGTGTTTTATGATTAGACAGAATGTTCAGTGATTCTGTGGTTCAGTATTGAGGAGGTTGGTTTCCCCATGCACCGCGACTGATAGTCTATTGTACGTCCCCCTTTTAATTTCTACAGTCTCCATCCCCTACCAGTACTGGTGCTCGCTATTAGCCCCTTTCTGCCAGCAAGGTTTCTACCCTCTACTTGGCAGTGGTATCAAATAGTCCCTTTCTATCAGCGAGGTCGTCCCTCCTCTGGCAGGGATTCCTAGTCCCTTTCTGCCAGCAAGGTTTCTACCCTCTACTTGGCAGTGGTATCTAATACTTTAGTCCCTTTCTGTCAGAGAGGTCATCCCTCCTCTGGCAGTGGTACCTAATACTTCCCCATCTACCTGAGGCATTGGAAACTACTTTGGGTGGGAAATGTTGGGCCTAATTTAGCTCAGTGGTCTCTTAGAGACATGAGGTTCTTTTACGTGCCGTAAATCTACGACACGGGACACACAGCTTAAAGTCCCTCCTGGAGAACTTGTTCCCTGAATTTTTCCGCCCTTAAAAATTCCACGACCTCCGCCAGGTTTTTGAACCCGCGTACCTTGAGTCATGAGGTGGGAATGTTACCCCTAGACTACGGAGGCCGCTTATAGACAGAATGTTAATCCAGAGCAAATGCATTGACATGACCGTTACCTCTCAGAGCAGGATCATTTTGAACATACTGTTTCATCTGACAAGAGATCATCCTTCTTTGATCTCGATATTTGAGAAAACTCCAGTGCAGTCAGTAGTCTTACTAGTTTCATTTGTGTGGTTCAACAGTAGACATAAGAGAGCACTGGAAACCAAAGTTTTCTTTCTGGGTGAACATCTGTGGTCTGTGGTTTGCAGGAGGCACCTTACCTTAGAGAATTGTGTCGTGTCTTCAAGTGCTCAATGAATTCATGAGGCTGTCATGCCCTGTAGTGTCAAGCATGGTTGTTCCAGAAAAAGATGCAGGTAGTGATGGACCTGCAACTATAGTGGACTGTGTCAGCCTCATCATGGGTAAGTCTGAAATTTCTTGAGATGATCCGGCAGCTGACTGAAGTAAACTCAGACTGGACAAGGAGAACTGGTAGTACAGGTTCTGCATGGTAAAGTTAGCAGTGGTGAGAGCTGAGATTTCTAAAATAATCTATACTGAAATAATGGAAATACTTATTTATTGTGACAGTCTTATGAATACATATTCCTGTTGGTCATTTATTATTATATGACACCATGGAGCTGTTTAGTTATTGCTTCATGTGTTAAATGACTGCCATGCTACACAGCGAGATGAACAGCTTGCTTTTAAATTATCAAAGTTTGGTTATGCTCATCTGCCAATCATGCCAGCAGCAGAGAAACTGTGGATTTTATATATAAGATTATTAAAATGTTTTTGGTGACCTTTAACCGGTTTGCAAAGACTCTTACATACCAAATATTCATAGAATTGGAATTTTTCTCCTCCTTAAAGTTGTAATTACTTGGCATTTAATCAAATTCATTTCAGAGGTGCTGGTTTGAATCTTGACCAGCACACTGTTATCCTGTCCAAGGTTTCTCATGGTTTGCCTCAGTCCTTCCAGACAAATGCTGGGGTGATACCTTAAATATGCCATAACATTATAAAATAACTCGCAACACCATCCAGTGTGATTGATTAGTAATGATTGTATTTCATTTTTTCATCTTTATTAATCAGTCACACTGGGCAGTGTTGCAAGTTATTTTATGCTGTTGCTAGTGTGACAGAACAGGATGAGCCAAGTCAATGCCATGACATCTTACTTCCAAATCCTTTCCAGTCCATAACTCACCACTCATCATATTATTCAGTGTTATATGTTATAGGTACCATCAGCACTCGAAAATAAACCTCAAAAAGAAGCCAGTCTCCATAATTGAAGGATCAGTATGTTATAACAAAGGCAAATTTTCTGGCAGGTATCCATAATCTGAAGTCTATTAGTCCAAATTCCACATTGTCAGAGCTGGGCTTGGACTCCTTGACAGTTGTGGAGGTTAAGCAGTCCCTTGAACGAGAGTTTGGAATATTTCTGATGCCTAAAGAGATCCGTAGCTTGACATTTGCACGCCTCAATGAGATGGCTGAAAAGGGGAAGGAAGAACTAGCATCACAAGGTACACAACTTCTTCTCCTGAATGGAAATTATTTGTGACATAAATTAACTGGGTCATCATGAGGGTGCAGGGATGATGGGTAAAAGCAAGTAGCATGATGAACATGTAGGTATCACATTGCACCTCTAGTGGTCAGCTTTACACAGAGCTTAAAGGTGATTCATTCAGTGACCCACAAACTGGCTTTAATGACAGAAAGATATTAGACTGTCTATGAGTATCTGTTGTTATGGAACCTAGTAGTTCACCTCAGGCACTCATTCCAGTACACGTATTCACAATCTGTTTCTTTAATATTCAATTTAATATTACCCCCTCCATCTCTTCTCACATGTAGTTTCTACTGAAAATCCTTTCCAAGAAGCATTTTATATGCCTCATTTCCATACCTCACCGCTGCTGCATATCCTGCACATTTGTACCTTCTTTGTTTCATTCATTCATCAGTAATCTGTCAGTTTAATCAGTGTAATAATATTAGAAGACAAAATCAAATTATGGGCTCCTTATTAGTAATAACATCAGTTTTCATATTATTGTATTCCTCATANGTTTTCCATCCCCCCCCCCCAAAAAAAACATCCTTTTGTGCATTCTTCCATTACAATGATGGATCAAGTTTCTCACTCATATAAACAACAGGTAATGGACAGATTTACATGGTTTCGTTTTTATTTTGGGGGAAGTGCAAGAAAGATTCTGAACTGAATGCAAACAAGCAGTCTTTTGTTAATTCCACTGTGACTAATTTTCTAAGTTTCCAGAATTTCTGATATAGAAACTCTTAAGCTCACAAGTACAATATCTGGAATCTGCTGTGTTTGTAGCTCTGTCTGTTGATGATGGACCTAGTGAGGAGCTGCAGTTGTTGCTGAGTGTGATAGGGGATGAGGCATCTTCAGCACAGCCTGTTGTGTGCCTGCCAGCAGCTGGAGGTTGGGTAGATGTAGAAGATGAGATGAAGGCAGGACCATTTCTGTTCATGTTGCCTGGAATCGATGGTACAGCAAGTGTCCTTGAGCCTCTGGCCAAGAACCTCAAATACCAGACAATGTGCCTACAGCTGAACTACAGAGACATTGGAGAGACAATTCAAGACATGGTACAGTCCCTGCTGTCGGTATGTATAGCTGGCCTTTTAAATAACCCCCTCACTGATTTGACTCATTAATTCACTGCATACCTGCAGAATATTAGAATTGCGCATATATGATATTTTTTGTAGATGTTATGAAGAACTAACTTTGTGGAATGGAATTCTTCTGCAGAAACTGGTGGTATCTTAACTGATCAAGTCTTCCTTTAATGGAATTTGAAATTTTGTTATCATATTCACAGGAACTTACCACTGGACTGTATCCTAAAAAAAGGAAAATGCACTCCACAAGCTCACACACTGTTTATTTTAATATTATTCTTTCATCTATGTTGAGGTCTCCTAAGTGACCACTTTCCTTCAGGTTTCTCTGACGAAAATTATATAAACATGCATTTCCAAACTCTCTTGTGCTCTGTTCATCTCTTCATTTGTCATTTGATCATCCTAATAAGTTTAGGTAAACTACACAAATTTTGAAGCTAATCATGATGCAGTTTTCTCCCGTCTGCATTTATTTCATTTCTCTTAGGTTCAGGTATTCTTAAAACTCTGTTTTCAAGCAATAGCAGTCTTGTTCTTCTCTACAGAAACAACAGGCAGAATTATTTACAATTCTTTATTGGAGTCCGTTCTAACACAACATAACCGTCAAGATTGTTGTGTTACGATGGACTCCAATAAAGAATTGTATATAAACACAACAGGATGCATGAAATGAAAAGGCAGAATTTTTGCTTCATTTATTTTATTCATTTCATTTTTTGGTAGGGGTCAGGAGGTAAAAATTTTTGACTGATATTATGTTTTCCCCATATTCAGTCTTGTTTTATTAACTTCTCCATTGTGTAATTTTGATTACTTATAGTCTTTCGGAGATAGTATAACTTTGCCATAATTAAAGGAATAATTGGCTAAATTTTATTATGATTCTCTCCCACTTCCGTGTGAGAAGGTATGAACTTATTTTTAATCTTCCCTTTAAAGGTATAATTACTTTCAGTATTGACTCCTTTCCTCTTATTCTTGAATACATGACTGCTTAGGAACATTTTGTACCAGCATATGAGCCACTATTATCTTTAAGACATATCTGTTTCTTCTTGTGTCCGTTCTTTTGCATGTAATTCATCTGCTTTATTTTCATCTGTGTCTGTCTGTCCTGAATGATCTCTTCTCATGGCATCTTACCACGAAACATTTTTGTAATTTTCTTGTTTCTCTATGCCTGCTACACACCATGCTCACTGCTTCCTTTACATCATTGTCACCTCTTTGTGACTAGACATGGGGCTTTTATCAATAATTTATCAATAATAATCAATAACACTCACTTGCAACTACAAATAATTATAACACTCTCACTAATTTACATGCTTAACAAAGCATGACAGCACAGGTTAAGTCTTCCTGTCTTACTCCATCTTTACATGCCCATTGCTTAATAGTGGCGTTTAAGAATGTGGATTATGTGGATTCCCTAAACCACTTCCATGCTCAGTAGCTCTTGCCTCACTGGCTGGTGACTGACTTACAACTCATTCGACTAAAAGTCAAAGTTATGTTATGAACAACGGTCAGTTGGAGAGTCTTTCTTGGTGTCCGGCACCCATCTGAGGCCCAAGTCCAGATTTTTATTACTGTCAAACAGTTGCAGGTTTGTTGATGTGGGGTGTCCTCTCTGACAAGAGAACAGGTCTCTCATTTACAGTTGCCGCTGGACCTCACCAGCACGTTCATAATTACTGCCTATGCGCTCTAGTGCTACCAAATCATGCCACACCCCTTTGTATGCTTCATACAGGGCGCTATACAGCAGCTTTCCTTCCAGAAGTTGGTGGAGATTCCTCCTGGTGCCCACCAAGTTTTGAACAGTTACAGTCCAGCCCCCGCACTGCGACCTTCAATGATCTATTGTGCTTCCCCTTGGATTAGCCCTTTATTAATCCTACACTTTTAATGAAGTGTAGGACCCTGCTTATGGGGATATCATGAAAGTCACTTGGTTCCATAAAAAATGCACACAAGTGATGAAATCTTAAATAAGCTATGGCCTCACAATCACAGGATATGTGTGGCTGATTCATTTTCTTGTAGGCACCTTTCACAAGTTGGGTTATCTGTCAGTCCCAACTTGAAAAAGATTCCTTTTAGGTGGCAGTGTCCAATAAGTAATCCTACTACCTATCTTAATTGATTTCTGTTTAATTTTAACAGGTCCCTCTTTCTTTTGGCAGAGGGTCCTGATATAAATCCTTTTGCCTGTTTGACTCCAGTTGTGGATTCCCAGTGTTTTTTGTGATTTCTGTTAGCCCAGTCCCTGATCGCTTTCTTGGCAACTCCAACTGAGATACCACAAGCTGGTTCAGGTCCTATGAACAAATGTTCAGATCCTGTTCTTGCCAGCTGATCTGCAGTTTCATTCCCAGCAATACCCTCATGACTTGGCACCCATATCAGCTGAACTCTGTTATGTCTGGCCAGTTGTGTGAGAGATTGGTGGCAATCCCAAACCAATTCTGAAGTGATTTGGTGTGTACCAAGTGCTTTAATTGCAGCTTGACTATCTGATAGAATATAGATATTCCTATTTTTTTAATTTCTATCTAAATTCTCAATTGCGCGTGCCTTAATGGCATACACCTGTGCCTGGAATACTGTTGTATACTGACCAAGGCCTTAACTACATTTCCACCCTGTTCCAACACAATACACTCCAGCTTCAGTGCCTCTATTTGTCTTGGAACCATCTGTATACCAGATTAGTCCCCCCTTTTTATTTGGTTGAAACCCCTCTTTCCAATCACTTTTATCAGGAAATCTGATCATGAAGGATTTATCATAGACATGTTTCGGTATCATTTTATTAGATCCCATATGTAGGATGGGTTCCTTTTTCATGTCCTGAATCATGTATGTGTGATGAAAACCTTCAGATTTATGTCTCCATTGATCATTGCAATGTAATCTTAATTTCCTAACTTGGCCTCTGCTTCCATCTGCAGATGCAGTGGCGGGAGTCCTAGTAGGATTTCCATTGCAGCTGTTGGAGCTGTTCTCATTGCTCCCGTAATTCCCAAGTAGGCCGTCCTTTGCAATTCGCTTAGTTCAGCATGACTTGCTTTAAGTTTAACTCTAGACCACCATGCTCGTATAGTGGCGGCATACGTGATTATGGGTCTTACCACTGTGTGGTGTATCCAATATACCACCTTTGATGTCAGTCCCCAAGTCTTTCCAAACGTGCTTCTACATGTCCAGAAGGCCTTATAGGCTGTGTTAATATTCTTCTCCAGCTGTTTTTTCCATGTCAGCTCCTTGTCTAATGTTAATCCAAGGTACTTGACTTCACTGGATAGCTGGATCACTTTACTGAAGAGTATTGATTCTTTGAGCCCCTTTATATCCCTCTTCCTAGTAAAGGGTACAATTACCATCTTGTTTGGATTGATAGACAAGTTTGTCCTTTCGCACCACTGTTGAACAATGTGCAGGGCTGTTTGTAAGACCTCTGATACAGTGTGTGGGAATTTCCCATTCATTAGGATTGCTATATCATCAGCATATCCTACTGTGAAATGGCCTGTACTTTTGAGCTCCCAAAGAAGATAATCCATAACCAGCCTCCACAGCAGAGGGGAGAGAACCCCTCCCTGTGGACACCCTCTCCCCACAGACGCTCTCAGGGCCTCTCCATACAATGTAGCACTTATATTCCTGCTCTCCAGCATAGCACAGATCCATCTGCATATTGTGGGCTCAGTGCCATGCCTTTCAGCAGCCTGTTTTATTGTGTCAAAGGAGGTTCTGTCAAAGACTCCCTCTACATCAAGGAATGCTCCAAGAGCAATATCCTTGTATTCAATAGCATTTTCTATGTGTGTGTTACTACATTATGCAGTGCAGTTTCAGTAGATTTACCTATTTGGTAAGCATGTTGGTTTCGGCGCAGAGGATGAATTTTCAATGCACCATCCCTAATATGTCTAATCTACCACTTTCTCCATCATTTTCAAAAGGAAAGATGACAGGCTGATAGGACGATAAGCTTTAGCTTTGGAATAAATGTCACTTTAACTTGCCTCCAGGCCATAGGGATAAACCCATTTGCTATGCAGGCTCTAAATATGCGGCAAAGGTGTGGGACTTAATGTTCCACCCCTTGCTGCAGAAGTGCTGGTACAATACCATCTGTTCCCACAGACTTAATTGGTTTGAAGGTTTTCGGATTGATCGATTACCTGACCAGCCAGGTTCCACTCTCCCCTGTTCATTATGTATCCACATACGTCCATGTTCTGCTGGCCCTGTTCATCACCTGAATCATCAGTCAACTTTGAATCAGGGAAGTGAACTCTGAACAGTTCCTTCAGTTTCCATTCTCCAGTTTGGGTATACTTACCATCCGTCAGCTTGATAGAGCTGGCCTTATTGGTCACCTGTTTTGCCATGACTCTCATGAGTCTGGCATTGTTTGGTACATCGTTGATCTCCTGACAGTACCTCCTCCATGAAGATTGTTTGGCTTTCCTTGTAGGTGTCCCACTGCCCTGTGCTTCTCGCTATATTAAATAGCTTTCTTGTTTTAACTCTTAGCCCACTCAGCTTTTTATTCCACCAAGGTGCATTTCTTGGTAATCGAGTGGTCTTGGCTGGACAATTATGATAATAGGACAAGATGATGGCCCATTGCAACTGGTCAGTAGACCGATATATGTCCCTTATCATGCATATACTTCGTGAAACAATCTCCAGGTTAACATTTAGGTTGTCCTTATATGACTCCCAATTGGTTCTTCTGGGATTCCTGAAGGTAACTTGGTGTGTTGTTATGTTACCTACAAGGTAAGGCATTAATATGATTCCTGATATAAACACAGGATCTTGCATTGTTACCAGGTACATCAGAGTAAACTGTTCCCTCTGTGTTAGTTAAGCCCCTTATTTGACTCTTGTATAACCAAGTTCATGAATAAGTGCTATATCTGCCTTTCCCTCAGCTAGTTGCTGACATGAAGTTGCAGCGGCCACTTTGCTGTGGTGTAGGTTAATTTGAAGGAATTTCATAATGTGTGTGTGTGTGTGGATGTGTTAGGTGTATGTATAATTTGGTTTAGTTATCTCTTCCATTTGGGGAGTGGTCAGTTTCCATCTTATTCCCCTCCCTATCCTCAGACTGGGTTCCCTGTGAAGGGGTCCCCTGATCAGCTTTACTTCAGTCCTCCGACGGAGTGGGTATCTCATCCCCCTCCCCCTCAGAGACCGAATTTGAAAATGCTGTGTCTGGTGCTGAATTTCAGGATCTTTTAGAACCTTAACAGTCCCCTGTGAGAGCCCTGTAAATATCTTGTAACCAGTCCTCTGTATAATATACCCAGTCTGTGAGTAAGATAAGCCTTTGGCCTTTCAGCTCAGATTGCTTATCGAGTGCCCTCCAGTGCTCAGTGTGAAGTCCTGGATTGAGGTCTGCAATCCATTTCAGCAGCTCTTCCTGATTCTGGGCAACTTTGTCCCTAATCCAGAGAGCCACTTTAACAGGCTTGGGCAAGTTCCTGGAATCAGTAGCTTTCAGCCTGGCCCCTGATTCCAGCCTGTAGTTGTCAATGGCTTTGATGAGCCATTGACCAGACTGTTGGTTGGCGCATATATGAATAATTGCATCTCCCTCCAGTCTGTAGGATTTCAGGTGTCATAGTTCTCCCTTTGGAGTCCTTTGTAACACCTCCCGCAGTGCTTCCAGAATGGAGTTCTGGTCATCTTCGGTAAGCTTATCCTCAGGATATCTTGCCTTGAAGATAGCAGCCTTTATAATGGTCATAGCCTCCTTGTAAGTCCCTGTGCCTTTCCGGAGCTCTGGTCGTTTCTGTAGGGGTCCTGCCCTCCGACCTTACCCTCTTAAGGGTTTTGATGTGGGTTTCTCCCTGTTTAGGTGAGCCCTAGCATTTCCTGGTTGCTGAATGTAACAAGTTCCTGCTTTGCTTGCCCCAGCACATGCCTCTTAATTTCCGTCTAGCGCACCCAGACAAGGCCTTCTTCGCTGGACGGAATCTACCTACCCCCAGAGACAAGGTGTCCCAGTCCTTCTCCTGCTGCAGGCGTGCTAGAAGTACTAGCCCCCTGCAGTGGTATGTCAGTACTACTGACTCCCAAGAGAGTGGTTTTTGGTTTTACCTCAGGCAGGTTTCAAACCACTGGTTCATCCCTGCCTTTGGCTGAAATTTCATCAGCAGGTTTGCTGGTTGCAACTGGGCCTCTTAATGGTGCACCAGAGCTTCCAGCCCCCTGCTGAAGCATTTCTCATAAGGATCCCTTTGGAGGGGGTCCCTCTTCAGTTTAAGGTCCTTACGACTGGTTTTGGATACGGTTCCTTTATTCGTTTCGGTCCCATGAAGTATGGGGATTTAAAAGATCACCGCCCACAACACCCCATATGGGTGGAAGGCATAAATACAACAGGGTGCTTCCTGGTGTCCCAAGGGGATCATTCACGACACTGGCTAATTACCACCCCAGTGCCACGCAGCCCTCAGCACGATGCCTCACACCTTGGCTTAGGTGGTTTGGTCCTGTTATGAATAAGACCTTCGCAAGCCTCCAGGACCTAGAGTGCCTGTTCGGGGGGAGAGGGGTATCCCAGATGATATATGGGAGTGCAATACCAGCTAGTCTTGAGGTTGCAACCAGGGAAACCTGCATGAAGCAGCTGCCCTGGGAACTGCATAAAAGCTCCCCCATTCCCACCCCTCCACATGGATTGGTCAAACCGTTTTAGGATGTTGAGCCCAAAGGCTTGCGGCACCTTATCGGTACTCTAGGGAAACAGCTAAGTAGCCGAAGCTACCCCCATACGAGTGGTCTCCCTCACTCGTCCTGAGTAGACCGTATTGATACCCAAGAGTCATTATGCCACCGCGTGGCAGGCTCCGGTCATAATGCCATTGCCCTTTATGGGAACTTAGTCACTAGTCCCAGTAGGTCATACTAATCCAGACCACAAGACTAACTTTGCCCAGCGGGACCATGAGGTGGTGTCCCAAAGCTGTGTCCCAACGCATCCCTGGTGCAATGAACAGTAAGAACAAGAACATTAGAGACCTGTATAGAGGAATAAATGACTTTAAGAGGGACTACGAACCTAGAGGTAACTTAGTGAAGGATGAGAATGGTGATCTGCTTGCAGATTCCCACAACATTTTGAATAGGTGGAAGAACTACTACTTTCAGCTATTGAATGTGCATAGGGTCAGTGATCTTAGGCAGATAGGAGTACATACAGCTGAGCCATTAATACCTGATCCTATCCCTTTTGAGGTTGAAAGTGCTATTGCAAAATTGAAAAGATATAAATCACAAGGTAGTGAGCAAATTCCGGCAAAACTTATTCAAGCAGGTGGTGAAATATTACATTCTGAGATCCACAAGCTAATTACTTCTATTTGGCATAAGGAAAAATTGCCTGATCAGTGGAAGGAGTATATTATTGTACCAGTTCACAAGAAGGGTGATAAATCAGACTGAGGGGATATCACTGCTATCAACTTCATATAAAATTTTATCCAATATTCTTCTCTCAAGGTTAGTCCATATAGATGAAATTATTGGGGATCATCAGTGTGGGTTTCGAGATAACAGATCAACTACATGTCAGATCTTTTGCATTTGTCAGATATTGAAGAAAAAATGGGAGTACAATGAGATAGTACATCAGCTACTTATAGATTTCAAGAAAGCCTATGATTCAGTTAAGAGGGAAGTACTGTACAATATCCTGATAGAGTTTGGGATACCCATGAAACTAGTTAAGTTGATTAAAATGTGTTTAAACAAAACGTATAATAAAGTCTGTATAGGTAAACATTTGTCTGATAAATTCCTCTCCAAAATGGTCTAAAACAAGGAGATGATTTTTCACCACTCCTTTTCAACTTTGGTTTAGAATATGTCATTAGGAAGGTCCA
>NW_019734986.1:13724-17270 GCF_002891405.2 Cryptotermes secundus | reverse complement strand
AAGGGCTCAGCTCCATGAGTAAGTAAGTAAGTATATGCAAAACTATAATTTTGCCTGTGGTTCTGTATGGGTGTGAAACTTGGTCTCTGACATTAAGGAAGGAACATAGACTGAGGGTATTTGAGAACAGGGTGACAGGGTGTTGAGTAGAATATTTGGACCGAATAGAGATGAAGTGACAGGAGGTTGGAGAAAACTGCATAATGAGGAGCTTCATAACTTGTACTCTTCTCCAAGAATAATTAGAATGATCAAGTCAAGAGGATAAGGTGGGCAGGGCACATAGCACGAATGGGGGAGAAGAGGAATGCATATAAAATATTGGTGGGAAAGCCAGAAAGAAGTAGACCACTGGGAAGACCAAGGCATAGGTGAGTGGACAGTATTAAAATAGATCTTAGAGAGATAGGATGGGATGGTTTGGATTGGATTGATCTGGCTCAGAATAGGGACCAGTGGAAGGCTCTTGTGAACATGGTAATGAACCTTTGGGTTCCATAAAATGCTGGGTAATTCTTGAGTAGCTGCAGATTTGGCTTCTCCTCAAGAAGGGTTCAGCTCCATAACTAAGTAAGTAAGTAACAGTTTATTATATGCTTTAACCACAAAGCACTTGATCTGCACAGTCCTGCAGCCAGGCCACAGGCTTCACTCAGCAATGGTTGCACCAAAGAAGGGAAGGCTGTGAATTCATTACATACAGCTCACTATGGGTACCTCTGTGTAGAAATTATCTGCTGCTTGTTTTTCTCACTAACTGCAACACATAACTCTCTGCTAATCCACTCAACTCTTCCGCTCTCTGTAACTCATTCAACTGAAACTCTATTCTTCTTATGTAATTTGGAATAAACCACACAGAAAACCCCGTTCCCATGGCTTTCCTGTTGCTGTGTGCTTATTCTTGAACAATCTCTTTATTGTAATATTTGAGGCTTTCATGGCGGTGACTGTGAAGAAAGCAGTCTTCTAGGATTTGGCACCGTGTATATGTGATATTAACCGACGTTTCGCAGGAACGTATCGCCTCCATCTTCAGGGTAGAAGGAAAAATATAAGAAATCCGCAAGCGAATATGGAGGCGATACGTTCCTCCAAAACCTCGGTTAACACCACATATGCACGGTGCAAAATCTCAGAAGACTGCTTTCTTCAATCCCTTTATTGTTGCTGAAATGTTGGATAGCTTATGCCAGGCAATGGCTCGCTTGCTTATTGGGCTGTTAGGAAGCAACAGACAATGATTAAATAGTTATGTCACATTATGATTGCCCTAACACTACAAGGTAACTGTGACAGAATATAACATCATGTGGTGTCATACTGCTCTGTCCCTGCAGCACATACACAGCAGGCTAGCACCAGGGGCACCATTCAGTTTGCTGGGTTACTCATTTGGAGGGTTGCTGGCACTGGAACTGGCCCTGGAACTAGAGGCAGAGGGGCGGGAGGGACACCTGTATCTATTGGACAGTGCCCCCATCTTCGTGAAGTTATGGGTCAAACATGTGATGGGTAGTAACGAGAAGAAGTTTGAGGCAAATCTCTTATGCAGAATGTTCAGTGTCATTGCACCACATGAAGCTACAGCAGCAGCTGTCAGTAAGGTATGTCCTCTCAGAAATGTTAAACCTTATTAATACTGGCATGTCTTGATTTTCTTAACTTACTGTATCTTGTATCAATATGCATTTTGCTGTAGTTTTTGTGTGAATTCACTAGTTTAGTTGAAACTGTAATGTCTGTGAGATTTTATGACCATTTTATGGGTAACATTCAGTATTATTTTGTGTAACCATGCTTCAGCAGTTAATTTTTACTGTGTGCACATTTACAGTTGGCTCAGGAGATTACGCCTATGAAGACCTTGGATGAGAAGGCAGATCACATGTTCACTTTACTTCCTGTGTTAAAAGACAGAGCTCAGCATTTCAGAGCTGCTGCTAAGATGATCAAGTTTCGCGTAAAGGCTGCTGTGGGCTATGAATGGAACCCCAGTAAGAGGATCAAGTCTCATACTATTCTTCTGAGGCCTACTTCATCTGCATATGAAGTAGAAGAAGATTATGGACTCTCAAAGGTGGGAATTTCTCTTATTCTTTACTCTGTCCTCTAATTCTAAATTTGCCATTCTCAATTCTCAATTTCAAATAGTGTTATCTAACTAACTCCATGGAACTGAGTCCTTCTTGAGAAGCCAGCAGTGGCTGATCTACTCAAGAATTTTCCAGCATATTATGGAACCTGAAGCTTCATTACTGTGTTCAAAAGGGTCCTCCACTGCTGCCTAGCCAAAGCCAGATAATCCAGTCCATACCATTCCAGCCTATTTCTCTAAGATCCATTTAGTATTATCCTACCACATTCTCCGTGGTTTTTGTAGTTGTCTCTTTCTTTCTGGTATTTCCACAAAAATAAAAACCTGTATGCATTTCACTTCTTTCCCATGCATGCTGCATGCCGTACCCATCTCATCCTCTTTGACTAGATCATTCCAACTGTATTTCACAAGGAATACAAATTAAGGATTTCCTTATTATGCAATTTTCTCCAGCCTCCAATTATTTAATTCCAAAATATTTGAGCTTTGCCACCTTTTTAAAAGGATCTGTTAGTTATCTTTATGTTATGATTTATTCCGCATTTGTGTGACATGACATTGACATATACTTACTTACTTACTTACTTACTTACTTACTTACTTACTTACTTACTTACTTACTTACTTACTTACTTACTTACTTACTTACTTACTTACTTACTTACTTACTTACTTACTTACTTACTTACTTACTTACTTACTTACTTACTTACTTACTTACTTACTTACTTACTTACTTACTTACTTACTTACTTACTTACTTACTTACTTACTTACTTACTTACTTACTTACTTACTTACTTACTTACTTACTTACTTACTTACTTACTTACTTACTTACTTACTTACTTACTTACTTACTTACTTACTTACTTACTTACTTACTTACTTACTTACTTACTTACTTACTTACTTACTTACTTACTTACTTACTTACTTACTTACTTACTTACTTACTTACTTACTTACTTACTTACTTACTTACTTACTTACTTACTTACTTACTTACTTACTTACTTACTTACTTACTTACTTACTTACTTACTTACTTACTTACTTACTTACTTACTTACTTACTTACTTACTTACTTACTTACTTACTTACTTACTTACTTACTTACTCATGGAGCTGAGCCCTTCTTGAGGGAGCTGCCAATTCTGCAGCTACTCCAGAATTTCCCAGCATTTTATGGAACCCGAAGGTTCATTACTGTGTTCACAAGAGCCCTCCACTTGTCCCTATCCTGAGCCAGATCTATCCAATCCATACCATCCCATCCTGTCTCTCTAAGATCCATTTTAATATTGTCCGCCCACCTACGCCTTTGTCATCCCCGTGGTCTCTTTCTTTCCGGCTTTCCCACCAATATCCTATACACATTCCTTGTCTCCCCCATTCATGCTACATGACCTGCCCACCTCATCCCCCTTGACTTCATCATTCT
>NW_019734986.1:9325-10656 GCF_002891405.2 Cryptotermes secundus | reverse complement strand
ATTAAAACACTTATACACTTCTAAATTCTAAAAACACATTAACCCACCAAAATAATTTAAACCAGAAGTTCTAATAAGCCATCAGTGACCCGACCACGGGCAAGTACTCACTCACGCTAAACATGATGCACATGAAAAACACTGGCGCCATCCCAAGGTTTTCCACAGGCACACTTTTCTTTACTCGTCCGTTTCTGGCAACTGCTAGAAACAGAGTGCCTGAAACGGCCTGTTTTTTTCCCATTCCAAGATTCAACTTTTTTCCCAAGTTGCGAAAGCTGCGTGTGCGAAATCCCTGAGGTTGGCATCTTGCCGGACATGCCTTGTCGCGCGAAGCGAAACCTGATCGGGTCTTTCCACTGATGCATAAACAGTCTTTTCTAAAGACAATTCGTTCGACTGCCAAGGAATGCGAAGAGTCAGCCGCTGCTCTGTCTCCTTGCCTTCCGGCCAGCCGTCTGGCGTTTTAACCTAAACATCCAATCTTACAAAAATTATACTTAGTAACTAATGAAATGGGCTCAACACTTGTCCGCGCAAGTTCGGTCTATCTGCTCATCGCCTACTGCTTCTTCTGACTGTGTGTCTTAAACCTATGTTTCTTCGTAATTCTTATTGTCTACTTGATAAGCTACTGAAATAAAAAGAAGGGGGGAGGGGAAGGATTTCAGTGGTGCAGTTACACCACCTCAGTTTCCAAGTTTTCCAAAGCCGTGAATCTATTTGAGATTTCAACACAATACTGCTCTTTACCCTCTACCTCATTTAATTTCTTGAGATTGGACCTCTCGATATGAACTCTGTGTGTTGTTTGTTTGATTGACATATACTTAGTTTTTTCTGTGTTTACTTCTATGCCAACCTACTTCCTAGTATCAGTTAGAGGTACTGTGTTTTGTTTATGGTATTTATGTTATCTCCTGATAGATTTTTACCATCAGCATAGACCAGAAGCTGATATGTCCCTTTCAATTCCAGTCTCACCTGGTTTTCTTGGACCACAGTTATTTGATCTCTGTTGCTTTATCTTCATACCAAGTGCTGGGATATTGCAGTAAATATATTTCTATCTATGGACTAGACAACCAAGGTTTAATATCTGGCAGGGGTAGAGTATTGTCCATTAATCTCAAGGTCCATGCTTTGAGGCTACTGAGCCACCTATTACGTGGGGCAATCCAAAAGTTTCCGAAATTTGAATTTTGCGGGCGAATGGTTATGAGTACATCGAAATACCGCTAACACATCCTTCTTGAATCAGTGTGGCTAGCAGCGTCAAGTTGAGTGGTTGGGTTTATTGTTGGTGAACGTATTTCCATTGTTGTGTTTCC
>NW_019734986.1:2502-6269 GCF_002891405.2 Cryptotermes secundus | reverse complement strand
CACATATTCGAATGCAACATTGTGTCAAAATTTCAAAGCAATCGGTGAAGAACTTTCAGATATTTTCATACAGAGACAAATGAACATTTACATTTTTATTTATATAGATTATATATATATAATGACATCATTCAAAGTTCGAACTATGGTAGGAATCTTCCACATCTTTCATATTATTTCATGTTTTACAGTCATGTAAAATATGTATATGTAAAGATGCTGTAACAGTAAAATGAAAGCTCTGAAATTAATGCAATTTTGGGTTACTGTAGGAACAGGCTGTTAGTACACAAATTTATAAAACAAATGATGAGACTTCCCATTAATTCTCAGAAGGTATTAAACTAGCAGCACATTTTAAAGCGTGAATTATAGAGAATGCAGAATATTTTGTATGCATTGTTGTTCCTCCTCTTCCTCCCATCACATCCTTCTCCCTTTAATCATTGTAACAGTGATTCATAACACAGTACTGAGGCTTCTCCTCCTACTCCTGTCCCTGTGAATTTACCATCAGGGAAGAACCCCCATTACCCATCAGCAAACACAATACACAGAATGACATCCTGTTTTGGGGTCAAACAGAGATACACTATGAGTTAAATGAAATATTATATATCTCTGGCTGGAAATTATTATGTGCTCCCATAGTTATTGTACTCGCAGCTGCCTGTCAATGTCCTCAGGCCTCCCAGTATTGAAGTGCCTCAGTAGCACATCCTGATTTATTATTAATTTATTTATTTATTTATCATTCTTTTGTATACTTTTTTAGGTATATATTCTTAACTTCTTGGCTGGGTTTATTCCAAAAAATTTTCACCTCCCTTTCTATCATAGTATAGGTCTGTGTATGATTTATCACAATTTTTATTGTATGCTATCCTGTTATCTCTCTTTAACAATGCCTGGTCTCAGGTATTTTTGTAGCTGTAGATATACTGACATGGGTTGTTCAGTGGTTGAGGGTACTCCTTTCCAAGGGACCCAACAGAGTGTCTCCCAACTCATCTGAGGATTGAAACAAATCCAGTATGTTGTATTCTCTAGTTTTTAGAATGCTGGAGGATAGACAGAGTTCAAAGACACCAGTAATTCTGAATGTTATACACCATTGTCAGATCCCTTTAGAATCTAGTCTTAACTTTGTCAGTCCACTGGACTGCCTCTGTGAGAGCTGAGTTACAAACAGAGTTGCTCGGATTGAATCATACTGCGCTTTTCATTAGCATATTGGTCAAGTGGTGTGTGTGTGTGTGTGTGTGTGCGCATGCGCGCGCGCGGGTGCGGGCGCACTTCCTGGAGTATGCAGTCAAAAACTGGTCTCTTAGTCTGCAGCCACCTGCTCACCTGCGATATGTTCCTCCAAGACATCGGTTTATACAGTGTTTACATGGTGCCACATCCCAGAAGATGGCATTCTTCATAGTCACCACCATGAAAACCTCAAATCTTCCTGGCAGGGGCAGGTCCCAGTATTTATATACCCCCAGGGTAGGGTGACCCAGTTATGTTCCAAGGCACTGTGTTCCATTTTCATCATGTCCTACAACTTGCAGGGGTAAGATGGAGGTATTTGAACCTGCCTCCACATGGGTTTCTTGGCTGGATACTATCACACATCTCTCTCTCTCTGATTTGAGAGGGAAAGTTACTTTGTGACTGGTGGTTTACCACCAATCAGTTTGTCTTGGCGTCAGGCCCCTTGAGGCCCACAACCAGAGATTTTTTCCAACTGAACTCTTGCAGTAATAGTCCCTATGTAACATCCTCTATGACGAGTAGATGGGTTGATTCAGTTTTGTACCACTTATATTGTCTCGAGGCGGATCCATAGAAAACACTGCTTCTTTTGTGAAAAATGCATATTCATTGGTTGGTTGCCTAGCAGTGGATGTCATTTATTGTTTTGTATTGTATGCAACACACAACAACGAGGTGTTTAGCAAGAATCTGTCTCTGCGGGAATGTGTTTATTGAGCACTTGCCTAGCAGTGGGTCGCTACATTACAGTATGTTACATAAACATCAGTTATGCAGCAGATCATGAAGATAAGAGCACTCTTCTGTTTAAATAAACGATCTCAGTTATATGAATATATTATTGTAATCAAATGAAGACATGTGAAGTATAGTATGCTATATCAAGGATATGACTTGCTCTTAATTATTGGTACTTGTTATATGTGGGAGATGTCATTAAGTGTTGGCCTCAAAGTATCCTTATATAACATGTAGGACTGGGAATAAATACTGAAGAAATCAATTGAAATTTATTGTACAGATGCATCTGCAGGGTATACACAAAAAAAAATTGTGCTGTTTCAGAAGTTAATAAAAAATTTATTTCCCACTTTACAGGAGCTCAACATACATTCTCAGCGGTGGCCATCAGCACAGAAGGTGAACTCAATGCTATTGGTGAGCGACATAGCTGCAGTGATATCATCAAAGTATCACTGCTACCGCAGTGTCCAGAGGATACTCTATTGATACAAAATGGCTGCCACCAGTGCTGAGAGCTAGGTCAGTAAGAGTGTATGCTATCATACCACCTGCCCTGTCAGTAAGAAAGTATGCTATCGTACCACCAGCCTTTGTGTACTGCTGCCTCCCAAAGAACCACTAATTCACATGAATAGCTACAAATAATTTGCAACCCTGGCCTCTTGTACTGCATAGGTTCTTACCCCATTGAGTGTCTTTTTGCTTTCAAACTGAGTTTCATATGCTACAAGTATTATGTTTTTGGACATTATCCACCATCTTGTCTATTTTTTAAAAAACCATCCTGTTTCTTTTTCAGAATCCAGTCTCTGAAATGTTGTGTTTTGAAAAAGAAACATGGCGGCTTCTTAAAAGATAGACAAGACAATGGATACTCCATGGCTTGAGTCTGCAAGCGAACTATACCGACCGAGAGACCGCTGCTTGTCGGAAAAGATAGTACCAACTTTTGCAGATAGAGGATGTCGTGTGGTCAGCGCAACGAATCCCCAAGGCTGTTAAATTCGGTTTTCTAGACCAGAGCCACTATTTCTTTGAAATAGCTCTCAATTATCATCACGAGGCTGAGTGGACCCCGTTCCAGACCCACTAATTTTCCGAAAAAATCTGGTAGCCTCAGAATCAAACCTGGACCTCTGGATCTGTAGCCAGGAACGCTGACCACTAGACCACAGAAGCAGCCTCAAGAAAATGCATAATGTCCAAAAACATAATACTTGTAGCAATATACCATTGTCACAAACTTTTAGATCTTATTTGAGTTTCATATGACTTCACTCAAAACCTTCTGAAGGGGCATGAGCTAAGTGATAAAAAACTCCATTCGAAAACAGAAAACACACAATGGAGTTAGAACCTCTGCAGTACAAGAGATCAGGTTGCAACATTATTTATCGGGAGAAAGTTTCTGACCAGTGCCTGTAAAGTATGAACATTTCATTTACATCAATTCAACACCCCCTTACTGAAATGCAATGGACATCTGAACTATAACATATATAGAATACTTGTGTTTAGGAAAGCTGATGGTGGGTAAACTTGAAAGAAAATTCTGTTTCCATCAGAGATACTTGTATGCAACTTCATAACTTTGCTTAAATCTTACACTTTAAAGCTACACAGAGCATAGCTTTTCAATTGTGGGAACATTCCACATACTATCACGCTGTTTCACTGATCAACGGACAACCCTCACTCCTAAGTCAATAGCACATTGCTGTCAGCTCTCATATTTATACAGCACCCACTGTCCAGCTCAC
>NW_019734986.1:2115-2440 GCF_002891405.2 Cryptotermes secundus | reverse complement strand
CCCACATTCAGATCATTACGCACGCTAGCCAATCAGTGCTCACAATTGCAACTGCAAGTTTCGCTCCTCCATCAAGCATGGTATAAAAGGCAGAGCCCAAAGCTTGCAATCATCAGTGACCACATCAACCAGTCAGCCATCACACCTAGTCCAGAGCGATCGGTCTTCAGAGTCATTGGCTTTTCACTGCATCAGGGCTCTCCGGCGGTCATGCCCAACTCACTGGGCAACTGGTGCAGCTGCTGCCACTCCAGCGACCACGCTCTGCGACCAGATGTCTTCCAGCAACCACGCTCTACGACCAGGCAACTTCCGGTAACTGCCG
>NW_019734986.1:1103-1762 GCF_002891405.2 Cryptotermes secundus | reverse complement strand
CTGCTGGCCCTTGCCAGTGCAGTCTTTCTTGGGTCTGGGACTCGTGACCATATTTTACTGTCTCAGATTTGAGACTTCCCTGTGACACCTCCTATGACTCGCAGGGTCACACTGGAGGTATTCGACTCCGCCTCCACATGGGTTTTGACGAATTCTCTACTCCCACTGGCTTGTATAAGCCTCCAAGTATACTGTTCTGTTCTTTGAGAATTGGTTATGTCAGAAACCATGTACACTTGGTCATCGACTTATGCCTGGCCGCACTTATGACCACAAAAAGGTGATAAATAAATAAATTAATAATAAATCAGGATGTGCTACTGAGGCACATCGATACTGGGAGACCTGAGGACACCGCCAGGCAGCTGCGCATATGATAACTATGGGAGCATCTGGCAACACAGGCCTCCCAGACACGCAGGCAACATTACAGTATTTAAAATGAAAAATAAAAGATGATTAATATGTAAAAGTTTTTAAAAATAAATTATAAAGATGATAAAATGATTAGAAAGGTTAAAAAATACTGTTAATAGATATATGGCTGACATACAACCAAATTGACTCACGACCTGTCAGTCAGAAAAAGAAGTTGGTCGTATGTCGGTGACCAAGTGTATAATGAACCTTGAAAGTCTGATATATATTGTAACGTGTTT
>NW_019734986.1:937-1085 GCF_002891405.2 Cryptotermes secundus | reverse complement strand
ATATGTTCATAAGTTCAATGCTGAACACACTAATATGGCCAGCATAATAAAATATCTGAAGAAATATAATGAACCTTGAGAATCTTAAATATATTTATATTCACAAGTTCAATGCTGAACACAATAATATGGCGAGAATAATGCAATG
>NW_019734986.1:685-811 GCF_002891405.2 Cryptotermes secundus | reverse complement strand
ATGTTATGTTGAATCAGGTAACCTGAAGATTGCAAGTCAGTTATAAAGTAGTGCCACTTCATTCTTACCCACACATAAACAAGAACCATGTGTGTCAGAAAAGAATTTCCCACATAATTCTTGATT
>NW_019734986.1:0-654 GCF_002891405.2 Cryptotermes secundus | reverse complement strand
TGCCACTTCATTCTTACCCACACATAAACAAGAACCATGTGTGTCAGAAAAGAATTTCCCACACAATTCTTGATTGAAATATAATTATTTTCAGATACAGGGCAGAATGAACTCTGGCCATCTTCTGACAATGATGTTCTAATATACTGAGAAGAAGGAAACAGGTCTCCAAAGCAAGGAATCGATGGAGCTCAAGATCAGAATAGGTTTCTTGTACGTAATCCGACTGTAGGTGACAATGTTATCAACAAATTACTCAGTACCAGAGGTTTGAGATAAGAGCATGGGAAGGCATGGTAGTTGCAGTTGCTTGTCACCAGGGTTACTTTCTTCAACTTGTAAAACATCTATTGACGCTCATGTGAGCAGCTGGCATATATTATTCCAGTAATTCAATAACTGCTCTGCCGATTTCCAGGGCAGGTATGGGCAGGATATTACAAGGCAAAGATGAAGAAGCATTACTTTCCTAATGACTTACTGATGTGTCAGCATCTTAATCTTCCTCTTTGTGGCCCTCTGCCTGGCTGCTGCAGTCATCAACCTGTTTTTTCACTTATACTACCAAGGAATGTAAATTCTTGTCAGACTTCTCACAATACCATCTACTGTTCATGGGTAGTGAAGTGAACAACCAGTACACCTAATCCACTC
>NW_019734985.1:0-689 GCF_002891405.2 Cryptotermes secundus | reverse complement strand
ACCCCAAAATGTAAACAGCAATAGAGTCAATAAACAGCTTATTATTATGCATTCAGTCAAGAAATATCTGTTTCAGTTCTATGTTGTTTACCATTCATTGACAGCAGAAGCAAACATCATTTTATCAACGATTACCAGGCAGAATTCATGAAACCCACTTTCCTGTTGCACTAAGCGGCCTCCATAGCCTAGGGGTAACATTCCCACCTCATGACTCAAGTTACGCGGGCTCAAACCCGGCGGAGGTCTTCGAATTTTTAAGGGAGGAAAAATTCAGTGAAAAAGTCCTCCGGGAGGGACTTTAAGCTGTGTGTCCCGTGTCATAGATTTACGGCACGTAAAAAATCCTCATTTCTCTAGGAGACCTCTGAGCAAAATTGGGCAAAGTTTCCCACCCAAGTAGTTTCCAATGTCTCCGATAGATGGGGAAGTATTGGGCACCACTGCCGGCCTCGCTGGCTGAACGGGGCTGGTAGCGAGCACCAGTACTGGATGGGTATGGNAAACCCACCCCCTCCAATAATAATAATAATAATAATAATAATTCTTTTTGCACTGACTTACACTTCTTCAAAAATTTGTTCCATTAATGCCACAATTAGAGGATGTAAATTTATAATCCATCATTTTGCGGCATAGAGACACTTTGCTGGGCAGAGACCTCAAAACACACAACAAATATGACCACT
>NW_019734984.1:0-8207 GCF_002891405.2 Cryptotermes secundus | reverse complement strand
TTTGCTAGCTTGCTAGCTTTGCGTTGCTAGCTTTATAGCTTTGCTTTGCTAACATGCTAGCTTTGCGCAGTAAACTTGCCAGCTTGGCGTTCCTATCTTGCCAGCTGTGCGTTTCTAGTTTGCCAGCAGTGCTTTGCTAGCTTGCCAGCTTTGCACTGCTAGCTTGACAGCTTTGCTTTGCTAGCTTGCCAGCTTTTCGTTCGTAGCTTGCTAGCTTTGCTTTGCCAGCTTGCTAGCTTTGCGTTGCTAGCTTGCTACCTTTGCTTTGATAGCTTGCTAGCTTTGCGTTGCTATCTTTCTAGTTTTGCGTTGCTAGCTTGCTAGATTTGTTTTCTAGCCAGCTAGCTTTGCTCAGCTAGCTTCCCAGCTTGGCGTTGCTATCTTGCCAGATGTGAGTTGCTAGATTGCCAGCAGTGCTTTGCTATCTTGCCAGTTTTGCATTGCTAGCTTGACAGTTTTTCTTTGCTAGTTAACAGCTTTGATTTGGTAGCATGCTAGGTTTGCGTTGCAAGCTTGCTAGATTTGCGTTGCTAGCTTTCACCTTTTCTTTGCTGGCTTGCTAGCTTTGCTATGCTAGCTTGCTAGATTTGCGTTGCTAGTTTGCTAGCTTGCTAGATTTGCGTTGCTAGCTTGCTAGCTTTGCGTAGCTACCTTGCTACTTTGCGATGCTAGCTTGCTAGCTTTCCGTTGTTAGAATTCAAGCTTTGAGTTGCTAGCTTGCTAGCTTGCTAGTTTTGCGTTGCTACCTTGCTAGGTTGCTATATTTGAGTCGTTAGCTTGCTAGATTTTCGTTGCCAGCTTGCTAGCTTTGGGTTGCAAGCTTGAGAGCTTTCCATTGCTAGCTTGCTAGCTTGCTAAATATGCGTTGCTAGCTTGCCATCTTTCGTTGCTTGCTTGCCAGATTTACGTTCCTAGCTTGCCTTCTTTGCTTTGGTAGCTTGCCAGTTTGCGTTGCTAGCTTGCCAGTTTTTCGTTATTAGCTTGCCAGTTTTGCGTTTCTACCTTTGCTTGTTTTACGTGGCTACATTGCTGGCTATGCGTCGATAACTTTCTAGCTTTGCGTTGCAACTTGCTAGATTAGCGATTCTAGTTTCCTAGATTCCATTTGCTCGCCTGCTAGCTCTGCGTTTCTAGCTTTCTACATTGCTAGATTTGCGTTGCTATCTTGCTAACTTGCTATATTTGCGTTGCTAGCATGCAATCTTTGCGTTGCTAGCTTGCTAGCTTTCCGTTGCTAGCTTGCTATCTTGCTAGATATGCGTTGCTATCTTTCCAGCTTTGCGGTAATTGCTTGCCTGCTTTGCGTTTCTATATTGCCAGCTTTCCGTTGATAGCTTTCCAGCTATGCGTTTCTAGCTTGCCAGTTTGCGTTGCTAGCTTGCCCGCTTTGCGTTGCTAGCTTGCTAGCTTACCGTTGCTAGCTTGCTAGCTTGCTAGATATTCGATGCTAACTTGCTAGCTTTACGTTAATAGATTGCTAGAATTGGACGGCTAGCTTGCTAGCATTTCGTTACTACATTTCTAGGTTTCCGTTGCTAGCTTGCTAACTTTGCGTTGCTAGATAGCTTGCTTTCCTTTGCTAGCATGCTAGCTTTGCTTTTCTTGCTTGATTGCTTGCTTGCTTTGCGTTGCTCCCTTGCCATGTTTGCGTTACAAGCTTTCTAGATTTGGGTAGCTAGCTTGCTAGCTTTTCGTTGCTAACTTGCTACCTTTCCGTTGCTAGCTTGCTAGCTTTGCGTTGCTAGTTTACTTGCTTTGCGTTGCTAGCTTGCTAGCTTTGATTTGCTTGCTCGTTCTTTCGTGCTTTCTAGCTTTGCTTTGCTAGCTTGTAATCATTGCTTTGCTAGCTGGCTATCTTTGCGTTGCTAGCTTGGTAGCTATGCGTTGCTATCTTGTTAGTTTCTGTTGCTAGCTTGCTTGATTTGCGTTGTTGCTTGCTAGTTTTGCGTTGCTAGCTTGGTTGCTTGCGTTGCTAGTTTGGTAGCTTTGCGTTCTAGCTTGCTTATTATAAGTTCTAAATTGCTTGCTTTGCTTTGCTAGCTTTCCAGCTTTGCGTTTCTATCTTGCAATATTTTCGTTATAGCTTGCCAAGTTTGGGTTGCAAACTTTAAAGTTTACGTTGCTATCTTGACAGGTTTGCGTTGCTAGCTTGCTAGATGTGCGTGGCTAGCTTGCTAGATTTGCACTTCTACCAAGCTAGCTTTCCGTTGCTAGCTTCCTAGCTTTAATTGTAAGCTTGATAGCTTTGTGTTTCTAGAATTATAGCTTTGCGTTGCTTGCTGGCTTTGCGTTTCTTGCTTGCAAGCTTTGAGTTGCTAGTTTGCTACTTTTGCGTTGCCAGCTTGATAGGTTTGCGTTTGCTAACTTGTTAGCTTGGCGTTGCTAGTTTCCTAGCTTTGCGTTGCTAACTATCTTGCTTTGCGTTGCTAGCTTGCTAGATTTCTCGATATGCGTTGCTAGTTGGATATGTTTGCGTTGCTATCTTGCTAGCTTTGCATTGCTAGCCTGACAGGTTTGCATTCCTAGCTTGCTAGCTTTGCGTTGCCAGATGGTAGCTTTGTTTTGCTAGGTAGCTAGCTTGGTTTTGCTAGCTAGTTAGCGGGCTAGATTTGCGTTGCTAGCTTGCTAGCTTTGCATTGCTACCTTTCTACTTTGCGATGCTAGCTTGCTAGCTTTGCTTTGCTCGCATGCAAGTTTGAGTTGCTAGCGTGCTAGTTTGCGTTGCAAGCTTGCTAGTTTTGAGTTGCTAGCTTGCTAGCTTTGAGTTGCAAGCTTGCTAACTTTCCGTTGCTAGCTTGCTAGCTTGCTAAATATGCGTTGCTAGCTTGCAAGATTTGCATTGCTAGCTTGACAGTTTTCCGTTGCTAGCTAGCCTTCTTTGTGTTTCTAGATTGCAACTTTGCGTTGTTAACTTGCCAGCTTTGCATTGCTATCTTATCAGCTTTGCGTTGCTATCTTGCCAACTTTTAGTTGAAACTTGCTATCTCTCCGTTGCTAGCTTGCTAGCTTGCTAGATATGCGTTGCTGCTTGCTAGGTTTGCGTTGCTATCTTGCAATTTTTCCGTTGCTATATAACTAGCTTTGCGTTGCTAGCTTGCTAGCTTTGATTTGCTAGCTTGCCAACTTTGCATTGGTTCCTTGCCAGGTTTGCGTTTCTAGCTTGCCAGCTTTGTGTTGCTAGCTTGCTAGATTTGCGTGGTTAGCTTGCTAGCTTTGCGTTGCTAATTTGCTAGCTTTCCGTTGCTAACTTGCTAGCTTTGCATTGCTAGATTGCTCGATTTTTGTTGCTAGCTTTCTTGATTTGCTTTGCTTGCTTGCTTGCTTGCTTGCTTTGCGGTTATTTCTTGCAATTTTCGTTGCTAACTTGCTAACTTTGCGTTGCTTGCTTCTTTGTTTGTGTTCTTTGCTTGCTAGCTTTCGTTGCTAGTTTGCTAGTTTTGCGTTGCTATCTTGCAAGCTTTGCGTTGCTACCTTGCTAGCTTCGCGTTGCTAGCTTGCAAACTTTCGTTTACTAGCATGCTAGATTGCTAGATATTCGTTTCTAACTTGTAGCTTTGCGTTGCTATCTTGCTAGATTTTCGTTGGTAGCTTGCAAATTTGCCTTGCTAGCTTGGTAGCTTTGTGTTGTCCGCTTGTTAACTATGCGTTGTTAACTTGCTAGCGTTGCGTTCTAACTTGCTAGCCTTTCGTTCTTGCTTGCTTGCTTTTCTTTGCTAGCTTGCTATCTTTGCTTTGCTAGCTTGCTAGCTTTCCGTTGCTAGCTTGCTAGATATGCGTTGCTACCTTGCCAGCTTTGCTTTGCTAGCATGCTAGCTTTGCGTTGCAAGCTTGCCAGCTTTGCGTTGCTATCTTGCCACCTGTGCGTTTCTAGCTTGCCAGCTGTGTGTTGCCAGCTTGCCAGCTATACATTGCTAACATATTAGCTTTGCGTTGCTAGCTTGCTAGATTTGCGTTGCTAGCTTGCTAAATTTGCGTTGCTAGTTTGCTAGCTTGGCGATGCCAGCTTGGTAGCTTTGCGTTTCTATCTTGCAAGGTTTGCTTTCTAGCTTGCTAGATTTTCGTTGCTAGCTTGCTATCTTTGCAATCAAAGCTTGCTTGCTTTGCGTTGCTAGCTTGCCAGCTTTGCTTTGCAAACTTGCCATCTGTTCGTTGCTATATTGCCAGTTGTGCGTTGCTAGTTTGCCAGCTTTGCGTTGCTAGCTTGCCAGCTTTGCGTTTTTAGTTTGCTAGGTTTGCGTTGCTAGCTTTCCAGACATACGTTGCTAACTTTCTAGCTTTTCGTTGCTAACTTCCTACCTTTGCTTTACTAGCTTGCTATCATTTCGTTGCTAGTTAGCTAGCTTCCTTTATTTGCTTTGCTAGCTTGCTAGCTTTGCATTGCTAGCTGGCTAGCTTTGAATTGCTAACTTGATAAATTTGCGTTTCTAGCTTGCTAGCTTTGCGTTACTAGGTTGCTATTTTTGGGATGCTAGCTTGCTAGCTTTGCGTTGGTAGCTTGCTAGCTTTGAAGTCTTAACTTGATAGCTTTGCGTTTCTAGCTTGCTAGTTTTGCTTTGCTACCTTGTTAGCTTTGCTTTGCTAGGATGTTAGCTTTGCTTTGCTAATTTGCTATCTTGCTAGATTTGCGTAGCAATCTAGCTAGTTTTGAGTTGCTAGCTTGCTAGCTTGGCGTTGCTATCTTGCTTGTTTGCGTTGATAGCTTGGTAGCTTTTCGTTGCTCTCTTGAATCTCTGCTTTCCTAGCTTGCTAGATTGCTATATTTGCCCCGATAAGTTGCTATTTTTGCTTTGCTATCTTACTAGATGTGCGTTGCTAGCTAGCCAGCTTTGCGTTGCTTACTTCCTAGAATTGCTTTGCTAGCTTGCTAGATTTGTGTTGCTAACTTGCAAGCTTGCAAAATTTGCGTTGCTAGCTTGCTAGCTTTCGTTTATAGCTTGCTAGCTTTGCGATGTTAAGTTGTTAGCTTTCCGTTGCTAGTTTCCTAGCTTGCTAGATATGCGTTGCTAGCTTACTAGCTTTGCGTTGCTAGCTTGCAAACTTTGCGTTGCTAGCTTGCCTGATTTGCTTTGCTAAGTAGCCAGATTTGCTTTTCAAGCTGGCTAAATATACTTTGCAAGCTTGCTAGCTTTGCGTTTCTAACTTGATAACTTTGAGTTGCTAGCTTGCCCGCTTTGCTTTGCTTACTTGCCAGCTTTGCATTTGTAGCTTGCCAGTTTGCGTTGCTACCTTGCTAGCTTTCGGTTGCACACATGCTAGCTCTGCGTTGCAAGCTTGTTAGATTGATAGATTTGCCTTGCTAGGTTGCTAGCTTTACTTTGATATCTTACTAGATTTTCGTTGGTACCCTGCCAGCTTTGCGTTGCTAACTTCCTAGCTCTTGTTTGCTAGTTTGCTAGCTTTCCGTTGCTAACTTGCTAGCTTGCTAGATTTGCGTTGCTAGCTTGCTATTTTTGAGTAGCTATCTTTCAATTACTAGCTTGCTAGCTTTGCGTTGCTAGCTTGTTAGCTTTCCGTTGCTAGCTTGCGAGCTTGCTAGATATGCTTTGCTAGATTACTAGCTTTGCGTTCCTAGCTTGCCAGCTTTGCGCTGCTATTTTGCCTGTTTTGCAATGCTAACTAGTCGGCTTTGCGTTTCTAGCTTGCCACCATTGCGTTGCTAGCTTGCAAGCGATGCGTTGCTAGCTTGCCAGCTTTGCGTTATTAAATTGCCAGCTTTGAGTTGCTAGCTTGCGAGATTGGTAGATTTGCGTTGCTAACCTGCTAGCTTTTCGTTGCTATCTCGCTAGCTTTGAGTTGCTAGCTTGTTAGAACTGCGTTGCTAGCTTGCTATCTTTGCTTTGCTAGCTTCGTAGCTTTTCTGCTTCTAGCTTGTTAGCTTTGCGTTGCTAGCTTGCTTGGTTTGCGTTGCTTGCTTGCTAGTTTTGCGTTGCAAACTTGGGAGGTTTGCGTTGCTAGCTTGGTAGCTTTGCGTTTCTAGCTTGCTTGCTTTGCGTTCTAGCTTGCTTGGTTTGCGTAACTAGCTTGCTATCTTTGCTTTGCTATCTTGCCAGCTTTGCGTTTATAGCTTGCGAGCTTTCCGTTGCTAGCTTGCTAGATAGGATTTGCTAGCTTGCCAGCTTTGTTTGCTAACTTGCTAGTTTTGCGTTGCTACTTTGCCAGTTTGGTTTGCTAGCTTGCCAGTTTTGCGTTGCTGGCTTATTAGTTTGGTTGCTAGGTTGATATCTTTGCGTTGATAACTTGCTAGATTTGTGTTTTCCAGCTTGCTATCTTTGCGTTGCTAGCTTGCTAGCTTTGCGTTGCTAGATTGCTCGCTTTGCCTTGCTAGATTGCTAGCTTAGCGTTGCTATCTTGCTAGCTTTGCATTTCTAGCTTGCTAGTCTTGCTTTGCTCGCTTGCTAGCTCTGCCTTTCTACCTTGCTAGATTGCTAGATTTGCTTTGCTACCTTGCTAGCTTTGCTTTGCTATCTTACTAGATTTTCGTTGCAAGCTTTCTAGCTTTGCGTTGCTGGCTTGCTAGTTTTGCGTTACTAAGTTCGTAGTTTGGCGTTCCTAGCTTGCTAGCTCTGCGTTGCTAGCTTGCGATTTTGCTACATTTGCGTTGCTAGCTTGCTAGCTTTGAGTTGCTAGCTTACTAGATTTGCCTTGCTAGCTTGCTAGCTTTCCCTTGTTATTTTCCTAACTTGCTAGACATGCGTTGATAGCTTGCTAGTTTTGCGTTGCTAGCTTATTAAATGTCATTGCTAGCTTGATAGATTTGCCTTGCTAGCTTGCTACCTTGGCGTTGCTATCTTGCTAGCTTTTCGTTGCTAGCTTGCTAGCATTGCATTGCTCGCTTGCTAGCTCTGCGTTGCTAGCTTGTTAGGTTGCTAGATTTGAGTTGCTAGCTTGCTTGCTATGCGTTGCTATTTTACTAGATTTGCATTGCTAGATTGCTAGCTTTGCGTTGCAAGCTTGCTAGATTTAAGTTGTTAACTTCCTAGCATTGCGTTGCTAGCTTGCTAGCTTTGCGTTTCTAGCGCGCTAACCTTGCGTTTCTAACTTGCTAGCTTTGCGTTGTTAGCTTGCTACCTTTCCCTTGCTAGCTTCCAGGATATGCGTTGGTAGCTTCCTATCTTTGCTTTGCTAGCTTATAAACTTTGCGTTGCTAGGTTGCTAGCTTTTCTTGCTAGCTTGCTAATTTCTCGTTGCTATTTTGCTTGTTTGCGTTGCTAGCTTGCCAGCTTTGCGTTGATAAATTCCTAGCTTTTCGTGGCTATCTTGCTAGCTTTGCGTTGAAAACTTGCTAGCTTGCTAGATTGCGTTGCTAACTTGCTAGGTTTGGGTTGCTAGCTTTGCTTTTCTAGCTTGCTAGGTTTGACTTGCTAGCTTGTTAGCTTTCCTTTGCTAGATTGCTAGCTTGCTAAATATGCTTTTCTAACTTACTAGCTTTGCGTTGTTATTTGCCAGATTTACGTTGCTAGCTTGCCTGCTTTGCGATGCTAACTAGCCAGCATTGCGTTTCTAGCTGCCCAGCTATGCGTTGGAAACTTGCCAGCTTTGCGTTTATAGCTTGCCAACTTTGAGTTGCTAGCTTGTTAGATTGGTAGATTTGCGTTGCCAACCTGCCAGCTTTGCGTCGCAATCTTGCTAGCTTTGCTTTGCTAGCTTGCTAGATTTACGTTGCTAGCTTGCTAGCTTTGCGTTGTTAGCTTGGTAGCTTTGCGCTACTAGCTTGTTAGCTTTGCGTTGCTAGCTTGCTTGCTTTGCGTTGCTAGCTTGCTAGTTTTGCTTTGCTATCTTGGTAGATTGCGCAGCTAGCTTGGTAGCTTTGCGTTGCTACCTTTTTTTTGCGTTCTAGCTTACTTGCTTTGCGTTACTAGCTTGCTTTTTTTATTTTGCTAGCTTGCTAATTTTGCCTTTCTATCTTGCTAGCTTTTCGTTGCTAGCTTGCTAGATATGCGTTGCTAGCTTGCCAGCTTTGCTTTGCTAATTTGCCAGCTTTGCGTTGCTAGCTTGCTAGCTTTGCATTGTTAACTTACGACCTTTCCCTTGCTAGCTTGCTAAATATGCGTTGCTAGCTTGCTAAATTTGCGTTGCTAACTTAATAAAGTTGCGTTGCTAGGTTGCTAGCTTTCCTTGCTAGCTTGCCTGATTTTCGTTGCTATCTTGCTTGCTTGCGTTGATAGCTTGCTAGCTTTGCGTTGCTCACTTGCTTGCTTTGCGTTGCT
>NW_019734983.1:0-452 GCF_002891405.2 Cryptotermes secundus | reverse complement strand
CTATATTTATTACCCTGTTACACTAGCAGTCCTTTTAAGCTGACTGAATAAGTTGAGCCTTAACCACTACAACACTCAACTCTCGATTATCCAGGATAATAGTGGGATGGAAATCACGATTAATCGAAAACCCGGTTGAGACAAATTGTATTAAAAGTAGTACTGTAATACTGTACCGTCATAATACTATAGGCCTAGCTGTATTTAAATTTATTCAACCTCATTTTTATGTCATCTCATGGCCTATGTAATACTTTTTTACATTACACTGACGTATGAATTGGTTATTTCAATCACAGTCTTCAACAACATCCAACACTTTTTACGAATATTCACACTTAACACTTAAAAAAATTTAATATTGTCATTTACTTTTTCGCGGCATTTTCCTTTTTCTATAGAATACCTAACACAACATGCTTCCTTTTACACCCTGATATTTTGCTAACGCA
>NW_019734982.1:0-553 GCF_002891405.2 Cryptotermes secundus | reverse complement strand
GGTGGTAAGCTAGCAACGTTAAGCTGGCAAGCTAGCAGCGCATATGTAGCAAGCTAGCAACACAAAGCTAGCTATCTAACAACGCAAAGTAGCAAGCTAGGAGCGCCAAGCTAGCAATGTAGCACCGCAAACCTATCCACCTGGCAACAAACACTAGCAAGATAGCAACGAAACGCTACCAAGCTAGCAACGCAAATCTAACAAGCTAGCAACGCAAAGCTAGCAAGTTAGCAACGCAAATCTAGCAATCTAGAGACCTAGGAAATCAAAGCTAGCAAGATAGCAAAGCAAAGATAACTAGATAGCAACGCATAGGTAGCAAGCTAGCAGCGCCAACCTAGCAATGTAGCAACGCAAACCTATCAAGCTTGCAACGCAAAGCTAGCATTCTAGCAAAACAAATCTACCAAACTAGCAACGCAAATCCAGCAAGATAGCAAAGCAAATATAGCAAATTAGCCACGCAAATATAGCAAGCTAACAACGCAAATCTAGCAACAAGAAACGAGAAGCAAGCAAGCAAGCAACGCAAAATTAGCAAGCTAGCAACGCG
>NW_019734981.1:0-149 GCF_002891405.2 Cryptotermes secundus | reverse complement strand
TTGCACATGAAACACCTCTTTAACCAAAAGCACTGAACATCGTGAACTGTAACATACATGGAATACTTGTAATTAGGAAAGCTGAAGGTGGGGAGACTTGAAAGAAAATTCTGTTTCAATCAGGGATACATATATTAAGCCTCATAATT